>NC_091125.1:81419120-81719120 GCF_040183065.1 Periplaneta americana
TGAGATTATATGCATATGTACTAATTCTTTTTTTTAAGTTAATACTGTATACTAGATGTATTTTCCTGTTTGTGATTATGTATTCAGTCTCTTTTTTATTATATATATTTTTTATTATTGTTATTTTAAAGTTAATACTGATTGTGTATATGTATTCAATCTCTATCTTTTACTTAATTATGTTTATTATTATTTCTAAGTTAATATTTGTATACCGGTAGGCTATGTATTTTTTTGTATGTGATTTGATCCTGGTTGAGTGGAAGAGAATGCCTGACGGCCTTAACTCTGCCAAGGAAAATAAAACTATTATTATTATTATTATTATTATTATTATTATTATTATTATTATTATTATATTGGTGAAAAGTTCATAGTTTTCTAAAAAAATGTTTTTTCCCCAAATGTTTAACACCCTCTTATTCGGCAATTAATGCGAGTAGAATCGTAATTTTTATTCATATTGATAGAAAATGTAGTAAAGAATCGTTTATTCCTCTGGCGTATTTCCATAGTTTGGACGGTTTTCGTGTGAATTTAATTTAAAAACCACTAATTTTAAGCAATTGAACAGATTGCAACATTACCTGTGAGGGAGATGTTCACAAAGGACAGTCTTGTCAAGGTGACTCGCGACTACGAGAGGGTTGTGGCTCGCGTAGAAATCGTAGCAGCTGTCTCCTATAAAAAAATAATCTACTACGAACTATAACCTTGGAATACTTACAAATGTAAGTTAAATTTATGATACTATATGTAAAATTCAGAACTCTGTGTACAATATGTTCGTATTGAAATAGATTTAAAAAGGGATATACTCCGAAACTGTAAGATTAAACATTCCTAATGAAAAATATTTAATTAGTTAATTACATATTATATTATTTTTCCCCTCATATAATGAACAATATATTCTAAAATATTGCTATTTTTAATATTTTTAAATATGGAAAAGAGGTTTATAAACATTCGAGTTTTCAAATCACTGAAATTGAATTATCTTACACTTCAAATATTGCAGAAGAAATTGTCTGCTTTGTTCGTAAGTACTGTACAACACGCAATTGTACTTATAAAATCTTTCGCTACTCACAAATTATCAAGGTTATAATTTTTGCTTCGACCAGAAAACATTATTGTAATATTAAAATAATTATACACCTTTAAAAAAGTAAACTCAATCAATAACAAAAAAAAAAATACAAACTATGCTTTTAGTATGTTTACTATGACAAGAGACTAACTTAACTTTGAGCACTCGAACTCTCAGCTGAGATGTCAATCATCTGGCCACTGTAGAAAGACGAACCACGGCTATGGCAAATGCCATCTATGGCTCTCTTTGACATGACTGACCTAGAAAAAATTATCTGAGTTCGTTGATCTCTTACATCTACATTACAGTAATGAAGTTACAGTTGAGTTACGCGTAAATTGCCGAACTGTGAAATCAGGGTTTGCAGGCACTTGTTTCCTAATAGTTTTGAAATGTATTATGTATCTATTTCAAACAGTCCTATGTATTCCATTGACTATATTTAATTTAGTAATTTGATAGCAACTGTTGATAAGAAAGACTGTAAAGAGGTATCAGTAAAGCTTAATAACTAATGTTACAGATTTTACATCATTTCGAATGCCAAACTTAATCTTTTTTACTAAATATTGTTATTCAACATAGGCCTACAGGATGCCAGAGGTTCAGTCAGAGCAGTTCTGTTCTTATTGGTTTATTACTATGATCTTGATAATATATCAAAATCTGTAAATTAACAGTTTAATATCACAATACTAAATATGTAGGCTATGTATTTTATTTCCTAAGTTTTATAAAGAAGAAAGTGAACGACAGATAATTAAAATAATCTAAAACCCGAAAGGCAGTGCTGAATTCAGACCTTTACTCCCTCGGGAGGGGTGGGGGGAGCAACAATAATTCAGATTTTATATAACAGAGGGAGCCTATGTGTAAAGGTCCATATAAAAATGGGGACAGTGAAAGAAATAAAGCTTATATTCCTTCATATTTGTTTCAAATAATAGACTACTTATTGTTAATATAGGCATTGACTTAATAAAGTTAGTACTGAAACATGGCGAATATGAACTATGTAAAAAAGTCCAAAAAGCCGGTGATAAGTATTCTTGTACATAAACCACCTAAATTTAGTAGGCATACAAGTAGTAATTATTCACCGCTTAAATGCGTCTTCCAGCAGCTTTTCTGCAATTATGATATGAATAGTCCAACTATTTTTTGAAGCGCTTCGAGGTATTTTTTTTTATGTTTTTCACACAATTTACAGAATGAACCATCTCGAGTACGATTGAAATACAATCAATCATATTTATTTTCCCATTTATTTTTATTTGATTTGGCATTCAACTGTTTTATTCACCGACAACTAACAGCACTAGATGAAGGTAACACAGATGGAATTACCGGTTCACATATTTCGCTTTTATTTACTGTAAGGTCAATTGACTATTTTATTCTTTAAATGCAATGGATGCACATTCCATTGATTCCTCAATAAGTCTTTCTTTTTAAGAAAACTAAACAATGTCTCTTTGTATATGCTACACGTATTTTAGTAAAACAATATTATATTTGCTAAACAATTAACACTGAAAAGTACGCCAATAAAAAACAGCACTCTTGACTTCTTTCACAGTAACAATCAAGACTGAAAATTCAGACAGTTTAAATTTCAACGAATCGAGATTGGCCGGCAGAACACTAACCTTCAAGGAAACAACTACCTGAAAATTGACATAATAAAATTTATTTTAGTTACTGAAAGATCACAAAAAAGTTAATTATATATCTTATATTTAAAAAGTCTTAAATATCCGTGGGAGGACGTCCTGGAATATGTGGGGGCGGGAGGAATTCTCCCACGAGCAACCCTTGAATGCATCACTGCTGGAAGAGAGCAGTGCTAATAATATCTGAACCGTTTCACTTCATTGCAAAACACCACCAGTCTCATTTCTTTTGTTAATTCGGGCTCTTATCATTCGAGAGGTCGGGAGAATACAGAATTCGATAGACTGCGTCAGAGACTAAATGCTGGTTTGCGTTGGTTTAACTAGGACAGCTGTGACGCAAGAGAATCGATTTACTTTTGTTATCTAAGCAGAATATATTTATAGGAGTCCAATAAATGAACTGAAAATTGAATATTTGGAATATTAGTATGGAAAGTATTTCGCGTTGAAATATGGTTCCATTTGTATGGAATCATGTGATTGTTTTTGTTTGATTTTCTGAACACACGCTTATTCTTGTTTTGACTTTTTTCAATATTACCGTTGGTGCAGTAAACCTTGTGTTTATTATACTAATAAAATATTCTATTTATCCACTCGCAATATATTCCGACATCAAAGTGATGTATTTCTGTGTCAGACTTATAAACATTCACTACTTTGCTTTTTTTACATCAGAATTACCTGGGTTGTTATATACAGGCTGTTCGCATGACTATGTTACATGCTTATAGTAGTGGTACAGGGGTTCACAAGAAACAATTTTTTACCAGGAAGCATTGTCCCGAATCGTACCGCTCAGACGCTAAAATCTTCATACATGTGCCTGCGCCACTCTCAGAAACTAAGCTACTAGACTGCGATGTCTGAATGCTGCATGGAAGTCTGGTTGCACAATGATTTTGAAGTATAAATACGTTTTTTTATTCCGCACTGAAGGTCGCCAACCTCTCGGTAACGATGTCCAAAAAGCTTATAATAGAATCGTTTATAAATTCTGAAGAAATAAACATAGCGAAAATAAAAGACACCGCCATGTAGACAAAGTAGTGCGGTAACTCCAAACATTCACAAAAAACCTGTCGGATCACAAGGCCGGCGAGACTAGTGATGAAGACATGTCTCGAAAACTGCGTTCCGGCGGCAAAATTATGCGCAGAACAACGCGCGGTTCTCGCGGGAACCGTACGATATGTATGTATGTATGTATGTATGTATGTATGTATGTATGTATGTATGTATGTATGTATGTACCTTTTTCGAGCAGCATGTTCCATTACAAATGAGAAGTAATACTACATGATTATGTTTACCTTCGAGCACATAATCGATTTACATTATATATTGTTATGTTGCTATTCTAGGTTAAGTATGGATTAGTGTAGTTCATCTACGATGTATAACTGTCAAGGTAATATTGTTACCTCTTAGTCTAACTTATTTTCCTATTCCTAATCTATGAAGTACAAGAATCTATTTACATAATCTAGCATTTAAATATTTACAGTATTTGTTGATGAGCCTATTTTCAATTAATTACATCCTCTAATATCTAGCTTATTTACAGAATATAAGTAACTTATTTTCGGCCCTTATCACTTAATTCTGACTTTTAGCCTCTTTATCTTCCCAAATACTTATCCTTATATACTAGCCGGCCTCTTGCAGTTGTTCAAAGTCTATACTATTTATGAACTTTATAAAATATTTTATACAGGGACATCATTTTATTTTTACTTCAATTTTTATTGTACCTGCGTTTCTGAATGTACTTGACCCCACCCCTTTCACTAATGTCCTTGCTAACGTCAGTCACACAAACTTACGGCCGTGTTGCTAGCAGTGAAATAAACCGTACAGAGTACAGTGTGTTTCAGAAATATGTTGCATTTTCTATAGAAGAAAGTGCTTATATTATTGAAGGTTATTTTCACACAGGTATCGTGTGTAGCATAACTGAATTTATCTGTGTGGACTGAGCACAAGTGAAGATTAGAGTTACCGAAAGTACGTTACCCTATAATATGGTACGGTACTTAACATCATTATTTAAACAAGAGTTTTGTTTTACTGTTTGTAGGTATGAAGGACGATGATGGAAACTGGAATTACAATATAACCGAATGTGAACAACAGTTTTTCTCACAATTTCCTGATTATATCATTATGGAGTATTTTCGTAGAAATGTCATTAATCTGGTAGATACATTTAGAGCAACAGAGTGTACAGAAAGGAAGAAAAGTGTATGATGGCCAGCAAAGGTCAATGTTCTGAAATTTGTGGGGCAAATCATAGATTTATACCTATCGTAATCAAAAGTATTTTAACAAATGGTTTTATTAACTGTGACAGAAGATGCTGTAGAAGATGCTAGAGAAAGGATGCAGCGAGGTCCTAATAAGTCGGTCAAGAAGTTAGCTGTAGAAATTGGGGTTTCTTACGGAAGTGCTCACAAAATTCTCAGGAATAAATTAGGTTAGTAATATGCTGAATAAAGTAGACATTACATAATGAATATGAAGAGTTGAGTTTGTGAAAAAAAATTACTATTCTACTGTTTTTTGATAAAATACTGTAAAAGTAATGATCAAACTAAAAATCGTAATACTGTATTTCGCTGTAACATAAATGGATACACTACTTTTCTCTCCTCCTATAGCTAGTAAAATGATTTGTTTACATATTGTACTAGTAACACCAAACTCCTGTAATGGAAGGGGGTAACAGTGTTTCCGAGTATAGCCAGGTTAATTTTTAAAATGTTGGTAAAAATAAAGTGATGTCCCTGTATAACTTTTCACTCATTTTGTCTTTTTCACAGGCCACTTCCCACCACATTTATGTAGGCCTATAGACTGGATTAGTGTTTCTCTTTCCTTTCCTAATTTCGTACAGTCATAAATGGTATGTATGTATGTATGTATGTATGTATGTATGTATGTATGTATGTATGTATTATGTATGTATGTATGTATGTATGTATGTATGTATGTATGTATGTATGTATGTATGTACCCGGTCTTCAGGTTATTGTCCTTAATATTTCCAGGAATAAATATGCATTTTTTTTAAACAACCATTTTATTGGTATTTTAATAATTCTCTCCATTAGGCCGTCGACATTAATAAAATGCAATAGTACGCAACATATTGATTAACAATTTGATATCTGAAACGTAAAATGAAAAATTATGTGCCATTGCACGGCACCGTTTATAGTAATCTATGAAAGTGAAGCTGAGTAACCATATTGTCACATTGTTTTAGGATCAGTTTTAAACGGAATAAATGTTTTGTAAATCGTCTACAGCCGCTATCACAGTACTCGGTATTAGTTCTGAATATAACCCTCTGACATTAACCACCCACGATATGTATTTTGTAAATAAATATCGCAATTTCATTCCGAATGGCGCATCAATAAAACGCCCATGTTAGTTCATATTTATTTATTTAGTTTATTCTAGCCCATTGCATGTAAACGATTCTCATTTATGGGAAAATGCCTTCAGTAGAATCCTCTTTATAATCGTTCAGACATTCAAATGTTATCTACTGCGTGCTTCCCCACACGACCTAATGGGCCAACGTTACTGAACGACCAACTCGTCCATTTCCACGTATTTAGTGTGCGGTTTCATAAAGTACTGTTATTAGAAAATTAGTGACGCAGCACGAAGAACCCTAGCTAGAAAAATAAGGATAATCACTTTATAAAATAATAATTTGTACTGTATACTAATATAATAGTGAAAATCCCTTCAAATATCATGAAAATCGTCATCATCATCATCATCATTATCATCATCATTGTGGTCGTTGTCATCATCGTGTCCTTATTATGATCGCTATGACACTGCGCTCTTTGATACTTTTCGTTCTCACTGTTGTAAGAATTATAATACCTTACTATATAAACGCAAGTAAGGGTGAGACCATCAGTTTGAACAAAATAAGACGCCACCGGCGTAGCTCAGTCGGCTGAGGCATTTGCCGAACCGGAGTTGTGCTCGAGCGTGGATTCGGTTCCCGCTTGGGCTGATTATCTGCTTCGGTGTTTTCAGACGTTTTACCCACCGTAAGGCGAATGTCAGGTAATCTGTGGCGAATCTTTGGACTCATCTCGCCAAATACCATCTCGATATCACTAATTTCATCGACGCTAAATAACCTTGTAGTTGATACAGAAGCGTTAAAGAACTAAGTAAAACACATACCCCATCCGGATGGGAGGGAAATAAAGCTCCAATTTTCCTCCGGGAACCAAATTCGGATTTGAAGAATTTTTATGTAGAAACAATGTAACGTGGGAAACATATTATGTAGTCAAACCAAAACGACGCTAGTAAATTCTAAAAGGCGAAATAAGATTTCTGGAAATTGCAATATATAGGCCTATATATGGATATGAATGTGAATGAGATGGTCATCGAAATGTCACATTAGAGAAGATATTTCCATATTTCTACTGATAGAAAGCTATAGCTGAGGGGGAAAAGGTCAAAACACGCATTTTTTGTGGAAGTAATTTTTCAATTATTGAGAATGGTTGTGTGTGCCATGGAAAGTATGTCCATTTAGTTAATATTGGAAAACCAGATATTTTGCTGGTTACATTTCACTTGTCAATAGTTGTGCGGGAGCAGAAAGTTTGTAATCAGTCTGTAGCTAAAAAAATTGTAACTTGCAATGTAAGCAACTATTACAAACTTCTTGCATGGCAAAACACATTGTTTTGTTTATTCTAGATAAGGAAGCTCTTTTTCTTGTGTTTTTTTTTACTTGAACATATTGTTATAGGTCTACACGTACCATGGAATGAAAAGAAAAAAAGAGTAAACTTTTTCAATATAATTCTAGAAGAAAATCAATTTCTTTCCTTTCCTATAAATTGTAGAATTTGCATGTTAAAAACGTTTTTTTTCCCACAGGAATTTATAATTATTCAGGCTCAACTGATAACTGAAAAGGAATGTAAACGAGATGGATACTCAAATTACTGCAACAACGTTAATCAGTACACAAGAGAGATTCTTTTACTTCGTTACTTAACGCTGCTGTATCAACTACTAGGTTATCTAGCGTCATCTGGATTAGTGATAACGAGATGGTATTTGGCAAGACGAGGCCAGCATTCGCCATAGATTACCTGAAATTCCCCTTACGTTTGGGAAAAAACTCGGAAAATCCCAACCAATTAATAAGTCCAAACGGGAATCGAACCCACGCCCGAGCGCAACTCCGGATCGGCAGGCAAGCGCTTTAGTCGACTAAACTACGTTGCTGGCTACATAATCATCAAAATGACGGATTTGATGCCTGAACTCTAAAGGGTAGGTAAAATGACAAAATTAATGATGAATGAAATTTTGTAGTCATCAGGGAGCAATGCAATAATAATAATTACACATTGTACATCAAAGGGTGAGATGACCAGTACACGATAGGTACTGGAACACCTCCTGACGAGAAGAGACCTTTGAACTGTATCAGTCATTAAAGGGACAAGGGGAGGAAACAGTACGGGCCGTATTTATAGACATTCTTAGCGCGGGCTTTCGGTGGATGATCAGCGAACTAACGTTTTTCGTATTCATAAACCAGTGTCAGAGATATGATATGATATGATATGATATGATATGATATGATATGATATGATATGATATGATATGATATGATATGATATGATATGAATCCTGTTTAGCATGCTCGTAGCCCGGGCTAGCGAAATGTCTATGAATAGCACCCTACAAGTTTAACGTAGGCGAAAACCACACACTAGTACAGCTCATGCATTTTGTCAAGCCACTCGCGATGTGCAGTACGGGAACAACGTTTCAGTGGAGGGAGTAAAAGTAGAAGGGAAAGTCGGGTGTGTGTCTACCGAGTTCAAGGCAAAAACTAACCCATTCCCCTATAATTCGTTAGTAGACTCATCCGATGTCGTGCGCAGCTCTATAGGAAGAGTGGGGGAATATCTTGACAAAAAGCATGAGCTGTACCTACCTCTAACTAGTATCAATCCATTTCCGAATATTGTTTGTAACTTAGTAGTTGATTAGACCATTCTTCAATTAACGGTTCATTAAGTCAATAGTTATGGCTATAGCAGTGTACAGAGATCAGTAGCTATTCATTCATTCATAGTGTTCTGCCCAATCTGTCCTATTTTCTAACTTCCTCTTAGTCTCCGCATAACTATGATCCATTTATCTTAATGACGTGTATCATCTGCTATCTTCTTCTGCCTCGAAATTTTCTCCCGTTCACCATTCTACCATTGTATCCTTCAGTAGATATTTTCTTCTCAGCCAATTTCTTTTCCCCTTTCTGTTCAGTTTCAGCATCATTCTTTTTTCACCCATTCTGTCTAATAAATCAGTACAAAATAGCTAATATCATAAGCATTCGATTGTTAATTAAGAGTTGTGTACTTCAATTATTAGTTTACAATTTTTAACGCATCTTCAAGTTACATTTCTTGAGAGGCAAAAGTGTTAACGATGACTGTAGCGAACTGTACTTGACATCGCACAACGAAATACAAAGTGCAATAATTTAACAAACACAAATTACTCGTAGTGAATATTTTGTTAGAAATGTAATCTCCTTACTTCAATACGGGGTCTGAATCTAATTTTCAGTGACTAATTTGCTATGTACTGCATTGATTTACGTACGTACGTACGTACGTACGTACGTACATACATACATACATACATACATACATACATACATACATACATACATACATACATACATACATACATACATGCATACATGAATGTACATACTGTACATATACATGAAATCATTTACCATACATCCCAAGTGGAAAATATTTTCTTTCCTGGATTGTACAAAAAAGACTTTGCGCATAATGAAATAAGATATCACTAAGGTTCGTATAAAGTAGCTGTATCAGGAAGGCTATATAGTTGTTTTGACTTGCTTCAGACTAAGTAAACACTACCCCTTTCCACTATCTAAAACTCTTCCTGCTGGGAAGAGCGCTGCCCACTCTCTAGCTAAAACGTCAGTGAATGGACAGTATAGCCGATAGCAAATAAATAGACGTCGTCATTACTGTCGGCTGATGGACACGCGACAACTAGTTAATGTTTGTAAACAAAACGGACGGACCAAGGATGTCTATCGTGATAAGCTACTTTATCCGAATCTTAGGGTGCTATGCACAGACATTTAGCTAGCCCGCGTTACGAGCGTGTTAAACTAGCCCCGGTTATCGACTGATTAGTTGTACAGGATTCATATCATATCGCTAAAACTGGTTTATGAATACGGAAAACGTTAGTTCGCTGATCATCCACCGGAAGCCCGGGCTAAGAATGTCTATGAATATGGCCCTTATTCACTACTGGGTGTTCATTTCAAAGTGTGTCATGACGTCACTGTTGATGAGTCAGCGATTTGAAGCGAGTTTCAGATTTTGTGTCAGAGAAGTTGCCTATTAATCAAGGCGTTCAATCTCAACTTGAGAACGTGTACGGTATAACTTGAACGTCGTAGCAACAGATGGCGGTCTGTACGGTCTGTGTGCTACCATAACCTCTTTCGAACTGTGTTTTGCGCGGCCAAGTCATACGCAGGGTATTTGTTATCATCGATTGCGTACGGCAACATTCCACGACACAAATCAAATGCTCCGTGTCCATGTTGACCGTCCAAGTTAATGGCAACAAATACGTAAGTAATCGTTTTAACCCTCTCCCCATATCCCGACAGTAAGAAAAGCTCACCTCAGTACATGTTTCGAAACAGTTCACATTCCTGCCACTACCGGCGTTACCGTACATATCGGTAAGTACTCTTCTGAATGAACGCCGTACTTGCTAGGCAACCTCTCTGGCACATAAGTAATACACCTCTGCGGAAGTGTAGGAAGATTGAATTCTCTAGGCTCATCGACTAGCCACATGACGGCATACAGCGATCCATGACACACTTTGAACTGAACACCCAGTATTCACTATTCAAGTAGGCTTACACACATATATGTACTGATGACTTTAAAAAAATTGCATAATATATATTTCTTAAGACATTAGAAATATTCTACGGGGAGAAAAGCAAACAAAGTTTAAAATATGATAGACAGCAAAATTATAGCTATATCAGAAGTTAGGTAACTGAACGAGAGAATATTCTACGGATAACATCAGCGCCTTGACTAAAATAGACATTCGAAAACATTTGAATTTATTTATTTTACTATGAAATTATTTGAAGGAAAAATGTGTTTTTCTCAACATTATCGTAATCACCGTCAACATCACCATCAACATCATCACTAATCAAACTTTAAGAAGTTGTTAGTCAAGACATCTGCATCCAGGTACTGTCATGTCACTTCTGCCTACGAGTTTACAGTTTGCAGGAATCAATTTGTTTTCCATTTGTTGCATGAACGGAGTGTGTTTCTTTTATGATAATTTTATATTTTTTCTAATAAGTTACGTTTGAAAGTTTAATTCATCTCCTGTAACATGGTTACTTTGCCGATTCAATCGTGTGAGCCCTAATATTAATAATATCATATCGATGGCTTATGGTTTTAGGTATAATTTTTCCAATCATTGCTGTCATGTATAAAATTATTGTTTGTGCTTTTTCAGTTTCAAAATAACAGCGGAGTGTATCCTTGGTAATTAGAGAATGTATACACAATCATATTGGCTACAGTGAACACAGTTTGTAATCCTCGTCGTATTCCTTTCGAATTTTATTGTTATGATTTGAAGTTAAAGACTATTTTATTGTACACATGCGTATGCACCATGCCCAGTTTATATACATAAACGCTTCTCTCGCAATGAGGACCATTAAAAAGTTTTTAAATTGAGAGATGATTACGAGTATAAGCTAATTCCACTTGGAACATGAATATTTGAACTCTTGATTTCCATTTGCCATTCATGAACTCCCCCTCTCTCGTCCTCACCCTCACTTTCATAAATCGGCCTACATTAAAAATTCCATTTCCATCCATCTTTGCTTCCGACTCACAAATGGACTATTTATCGATGTTTGAGCGGTCGCGTCTAATATTTTCCAATATGTAGCTAAACGCTAACATTAGTAAATGGGGGGGGGCATCAAGTTGCGCCCATAGTGACGTAGCAACAAGTTGCTTAGAGCAACAGTGTACTTAATACGATTGAAAATAACAACTTACTCCATTAGGAACAGATGTGAATCGACTTTGATTATAATGTGAGTGTGAATGTGTAATAATACAATTAACCATGAGAGATTTCTTTCTGATTAAAGACAATTTCGAATACAGTATACAGGATGAAAGTGAAATGACCTTGCAGATTTCCAGAGTGAATAGCTCATGTTATATGTAACTTACTTACTTACTTACTTACTTACTTACTTACTGGTTTTTAAGGAACCCGGAGGTTCATTGCCCCCCACCATTGGTCCCTATCCTGAGCAAGATTAATCCAGACTCTATCATCATATCCCACTTCCCTCAAATCCATTTTAATATTATATTCCCATCTACGTCTCGGCCTCCACAAAAGGTCTTTTTCCCTCCGGCCTCCCAACTAACATTCAATATGCATTTCTGGATTCGCCCATACGTGCTACATGCCCTGCCCATCTCAAACGTCTGGATTTAATGTTCCTAATTATGTCAGGTGAAGAATACAATGCGTGCAGTTTTGTGTTGTGTAACTTTCTCCATTCTCCTGTAACGTCATCCCTCTTAACCCCAAATATTTTCCTAAGCAACTTATTCTCAAACACCTTTAACCCATGTTCCTCTCTCAAAGTGAGAGTCCAAGATTTACAACCATACAGAACAACAGGTTTTATAAATTCCAACTTTCAGATTTTTTGACAACAGACTGGATGATAAAAGCTTCTCAACCGAATAATAACAGGCATTTCTCATATTTATTCTGTGTTTAATTTCCTCCGGAGTATCATTTATATTTGTTACTGTTGCTTCCAGGTATTTGAATTTTTCCACCTCTTCAAAGGAGAAATTTACAATTTTTATATATCTATTTCATAGAATATACTGGTCACGAGGCATAATCATATACTTTGTCTTTTCGGGATTTACTTCCAAACCTAGTTATATGTAACAACAAATTATAATAGACTGGTGGAAAGTTCATAGTTTTTTCAGAAAAAAAATGTTTTTTTTTTTCCCCAAATATTTAACAATCTCTTATTGGGTAACTATTGCGAGTATGATCGTGATTTTTGTCCATATCGTTAAAAAATCTAATAAAGAATAATTTATTCCTCTGACGTATTACAATGGCGTGAACGGTTTTCGTGTAAATTTAATTTTAAAACCCCCTAAATTAAAGCTATTGCATAAAGCGAGAGAGTGGCAACGTTTCGGCAGAATGCAGCTTACATACAGAGACTCACCGAGTTCGTTGACCTCTTACATCTGTATCGCGAGTAGAGTGTGTTAGCGACGATGTTGACGGACTGCTCAAACTTCAAACTTAATTTTCTAATTAACCGTGCATTTAATCACAAAACGTAATATAGGTTTTCTATTCATTTACGTGTACTCTATCGTCCCTTTCAAGCTGCAAGGTTATTTCTCTTCCACCCTGTACATCGTATAGCTTTCTATTACTTCCCATTTTATTTATTCTTCTCTTTATTTCATGCCATAAAACACGGTCTCATTATAAGGCATATACTACCTGGCGGGTTGCCTGCTGATTCTGAGGTCCTCGGGCATGGTTTCGGTTCCCACTTGGGCTGACTACCTGCTCGGATTTATTCCGAGGTTTTCCCAAGTTGTAAGGTGAATTATCAGGTAATACATGCGAATCCTCGGCCTCAACTCACCAAATACCATCCCCTTTCATTAATTCCACCGACGCTAAGTAACCTAGTAGTACAGGATAGGGCAACTCTGACTCCCTGGGTCAAATACTTCATAATATCACATGTTTCTTTCTCCCTCCACTACGACCTACTAGTGAATAATCAACACAATTAGACATAGTGACGGACGATGAAAAGAAAAGAAATAGATTTAAGGAAATATAAAGAAGAATGGAGTGTGAATTCTTTGTTGCATACGAAGACAAGATATGCAATAAAATATTGTCCTAAGTTGAATAACGATCGAAGAAATTTCAATAAGAAAATAAGAGTCTGTATTATTGAAAACTATATTTATTACTCGTTTATTACTGCCCGAAGACAGGTCCGAACCTCACAAATGATACCAACAAGGAATCACTTATGAGGCAACTAAGCAAGAAGATAATGCCTCTCCATTGGATATATCGACGATTGGCTATGTGTTACACTAATCAGACTTCAGATGTGTACAAACAAGTGTTCTTACCATATGATTATTATTAATGTAATTATAATCATTCCTACTAAATATTAGTAGAATTGCTATTATTACTAATTTTAACAATTACATACTCAGTTTCGTTTCAGTTTGGTTGCAATGTTTTATTGTGTCTTTTTATTAATTTTTATACATAAAATTATAATATGATTCTAAACTTTAATAAATCGATTAACTTACATTTGGGTGTAGAATCTCAATTTGTTTGGGTCTATTCGACTTTTAAATTCTTACATGATAAACCTAAAGCACCTTCAGAAACAGAAAATGTCAAGAAAACGATTCTAAAAAATAATTCATAATTAAAACTATTCAAATTATTATATAATATTAAAAATTATACAAAACAATAAATTCTAAACTCGTGGTTAACATTGTGCATAGAAGTACACGGTACGGCCACTCGAATTGTAAGGATTAGGTCTGAATGGCACATGGGTTGAAAGTTATTGGGGTAATTTCTTTGAAAGTATGTAGTGACTATTTTACAATTTGGGAAAAAAACACCCCCTCCCACAAGTAAATGTCCCTGTTGCCAATAACGAAAACACTCCTACTACATACTGTGTAAGGGTAAAGGCTTGTAATTAATAACCCTCTGCAGAACAAATATGCACTAACATAACGTACAGTACTGTACGTAATTTGTCTGCAATAAAAAAGGAGCTAGAGAAACTGTTGGTTAATCCGTCAATCGGTTAATAAGGTGACGGATAATTGAGGTTGTACTGTAGTATTATTTTTATGTTATTATATGTTGTATTCTATGGCAGAAAAATATTAGGACAAAAACAAAAATGATGATATATGAATCCATAGTTAAAAGCACATTACTCTATGGATGTGAAGTTTGGCAGATACCTGAGCGTATGAAAAATAAGCTTCTATCTAATGAAATGGATTTCCTGAGAAGATCAGCCATGAAGTCAAGACTAGATAGGGTCAAGAACGAAGATATTAGAAGACCTGTACATAAAGAAAAAACAGTCATCGAAGAAATATAAAGAAGACAATTAATTTGGTACGGATATGTTTAGCGGATGGAAAACGAAAGACTGCCGAAAACTATCTTGAAATGGGTTCCAAATGGGAGAAGAAGAAGAGGGCGACCGCGAGATACATGGATTAAAGGAGTTAAAAATACTATGTCACAGAGAGAGTTACAAGATAGAGATTAGGAGGACAGAAGAAGATGGCAACTAGGATCCGGAAGGCGACCCTTCTTGCTGTGAAGCCGGAGATATAATGTTCTATGGTAGGAAGGAAAGGAAGACCCTAGGACCTTAATTCTGTCAGATATGAATAAATTAATTAATAATGAGTGGATGAATGAATGAATGAATGAATGAATGAATGAATGAGTAATGAATGGATGAATGAATTAATTAATGAATGAATGAATGAGGAAGTGAGTAAGAAAATAAGTAAATAAATAAATAAACAAATAAAAAATTAAGAAATAAATAAATTAATAGCTAAATAAATAAATAAAATGTCCCTGGTGACGGTTGTCCGTACCTCAGTTTTCTACAGTCTTCGATATTCCAAGAGATACTCTTTCGTTGTAATGAATTTCCGAGTCGTCTAGAATTGATACCACTAACACCTGTGTGCCCATGGTTATACTACGAGGTTATGCGTGACACGGGCGGTGAATGACAAAATAAAAGAGCATGTTATACAAGGATCATAATGAAGGAAACTGTGGAGATTGCTGGATCAAAAAACGATGTATTTAGGTTTCGGTCAGTTAATAATATAGTAATTGCTCCAGCAAGTACTGGGAATGATGAAGAGAAAAACGGGATGACTCCGAAAATCCCTCGCAATCTTGGCTTCGTGCACCACGAACGTCACGTTCGTCGCAGTCGGGGACTGAGCCCGGGCTACTTTCTATCAGAGTTTCACGTGTTGGCCATGAGCCTTCGAAGATCATAGAATGAACTACGTCGCGTTAATTAAATTAAGACAGTGATGAATATCTGTCGGCTGCAAAGTTATGAATACGAATAACGTTCTCGTCAGTCTTGTGAAGTTTACTTAAAAATGTGGTGAATGGAAGGATGAATGGAAGTGGGTCAGATGCGTTAATGAAAGATAGACACAGCGGCTGCTGAACGTATTTGACAGAGACCAGATGGATCAATATTTCCTACAGTCCGGACTTGGTTCCAAGAGAGCTTTCTAACTTGCCAGTAGCTCGATAAAGGTTGATGGGATGAAGGAAGGTATTCAGAATAGCTCCATTCACAGACGGTCGACTTGTATGCTCATGAAATTAAAAAAAAATGTGTGTCTCTTATGACATGTGCTTTACTCTTTGTGGTCATTATGATCAAAATTTCCCCTTGAATCCTATTAAAAATACCTATTATTTTATTTTCAATAATCAAGTCAAATGTTTGAGATGGGCAGGGCATGTAGCGCTTATGGGTGAATCCAGAAATGCATATAGAGTGTTAGTTGGAAGGCCGGAGGGAAAAAGACCTTTGGGGAGGCCGAGACGTAGATGGGAAAATAATATTAAAATAGATATGAGGGAGTGGGCTATGATGATAGAGACTGGATTAATCTTGCTCAGAATAGGGACCAATGGCGGGTTTATGTGAGGGCGGCAATGAACCTCCGGGTTCCTTAAAAGCCAGTAAGTAAGTAAGTAAATCAAGTTAAAATAGCTAACCATTAGTTACTTTCTCATAAGCTGATAATAGCCTATGTATTTTTCATTTGATGTCTCTTTTTAATCCTTTTCGCTCGAATGAGTTCATTTTGAATCACTGAAATTTGTGTGATCTCTGACTCATATGATTTGCCTATGATTCCATTTGGTATCCTCAAAAATAGTTTTGTTCTTTACCGATAGAGTGCAGCACCCGACAGTTCCTTGGCCATCTGTTATTAGGAAAAGGATTGCTTTGTTTTTTCTTTCTCCATGGTTTTAGGTCAAAATATAAGATAGATGCAAAAAAAATTGTTTCACCCACAAAAGATAATTCAGGTCAGAAAGGGTCAAATATGGTGATATTGAGACCAATGTAACAGGAAGTTATTCCCAATGCTCGAGCGTCGAATTTCCATTCCAGAAAATCTTATTTTATTAATGTAATTTACGGAAAATATATTTAATCACAATGACATCAACCTAAGTATATCGGTGACCACAGAGATCCTGAATTACAGAAAACTATTTACAAAGTGATTTGACCCTTTCTGACCTGAATTTTTACATATCTTTCATGATTTTCTACAATTATGGGTCCACAAGATCGTAGAGGCACCATGTAGAAACAAAAAAACAAAGCAATCCTCTTTCTAATAACAGCTGGCCAAGGAACTGGCGCGTGCTGCACTCTATCAGTAAAGAACGAAACTACTTCTGAAGATACCAAATGGAATCATCAGGCAAATCATATGAGACACAGATTACAGAAATGTTAGTGATTCCAAATGGATTCATTCGAGCGAAAAGGGTTAAGAAAGGAAGCAATTTTTATACAAATAACATAGAATTAAAAAATTGGATTTGTACTAAATAATTTTGACTAGATTATAAAATCCGAAAAAAGAGAATAATTAATAATTAAATTATTGTTGGGTTGATTGAAATATAAATGATGGTGAAGAATATTCAAAGAGTCCTTTATTGAAACGGAAGTTTCACACAACCAATTGAGAGAAACTTTAAGATTTTTTTAGAAAAGTCCATGATAATTTACAAATTCCTCCTCTACAACCGAATAATAAGCCAATAACTGACCAATTGTCTTCTGAAAGATTATATTTCAATGCCAGATAAGGGATCCAGGCCTCATAGATTGAATTCTTCTCTTTATCCACTTCATCAGCATGTTGTAAATCTCTCTCAAACCTGATAGTCGGATCGATAATGATTGCTCTTTGTGTACATCTGTTTGTTGAAATTAAATCGGCTCTACGATGTGAACCTTCTTTTGTAGCAGATTCTGGCAAAGTATTGTTTTTTCTTTTCTAACATCATACTAATATTCTATTGACATTAATCACATCATCATCCTTATATCACGAATAGTCGCTTTCCACTCAGCAACACGATGGCTGTCATCGTAACACTTCATGAAGCTGATATTTACAAAAGAGGTAGATTTAATATAGAAGAATGTTAGACTAAGCTGGCTATTAACGCTTCATTTTCGATAAATTTACAGTAATGTCGTTATGTTAGAGAAAATGTGTTCCATATCATTTCACACAAATAATTGACGTCTGAGTTACAATTTGATTTAATATCTGTCACTTTTTACTTAAACTCAATGATCAATAAAATCCGCTATTGCAAAGTCGAGTTCGAGTAGAACTTGCAAATTTGTGACTAAAATTTTGGGAAACAAAGCCTATGAAAGTCTCTTTGGCGATAAATATTCTCTTAACTGAATGATATACTCGTAATAATGAAAATGGTTTAATTTTAACTTCACATATCCCATTTATACTGAAAACTGTTTGACGTTACATAATGAAAACTGGGAAAGGGAAGGAAGCAAAATTGAAGGAGCTCCTCAGACGAAAAGGTTTGTTGTAAGAAACAGGGAAAAGTATCAAAACGAATCAAGCTTAGACTGTGCTCTGATTGTTTGCTCGTACGACTGGATGATTTCATCGGTTTGAAACAAGACGAGAAGGAATTTCCATTAGTCGCTGAGTGTTCGATGGAGATACAAAGTTGTTAATGAAGGATCTTTTAATTGTGCCTGCCTAGAACTTATATTGCGATCGACTCAAACTCCGCTATTAATTAAATTAACTCTCGTGCACATAAAGCCGTCGGCTTCTCGCGTGTTCTCGATATTAGTTTCTCGACCCTTTCACACTTATTGAATTGAAATATCCAAAATGCGATTCAAGAGACCTCTACTGCTAGAATTCTCAATAACACCCGAAGGATTGTGTTGCTAGTCCTTATCTCGCGCAGTCTCCCTTCTACTCTGTGATCTTAGTGACTCCGTATGACGAAAATAAAGCAGCTATTGACTTTGATATCCTAGATGGGAGAAGTTCAAAGGAATTGCGGGTTCTATCCCGGCCGAGGTCGATGACATTTAAATGTATTTAAATGCGACAGGCTCATGTCAGTAGATTCACTGGCTTGTAAAAGAACTCCTGCGGGATAAAATTCCGACACACTGGTGACACTGATTCATAACCTCTGCAGTTGCGAGTGTCTTTAAATAAACCACATTTATATAATTATACATACATACATACATACATACATACATACATACATACATACATACATACATACATACATACATACATACGTACATACAGTCGGCCTGGTTGGAGCAGTTGGTATAGCGCTGGCCTTCTATGCCCGAGGTTGCGGGTTCGATTCCGGCCCAGGTTGATAGAATTTAAGTGTGCTTAAATGCGACAATCTCATGTGAGTAGATTTTTGATTTAGAAACGAATTATGGGTCTTAAATGGATTAAATAAAAAATAGAGTGAGTAGAAATAACGTCTTTACGTTCGAAGAAGTGTTACAATTTTTAGATAACATTTAGTTAAAGTACAATGTATGCAGGCGGAATTAGAAATATTCAGCTTAACAGCTTAATAATGACAATTTAAAGAAGAGAAGCAAGTCTGGAGTATAGACAATATTTCAAGACTGTCGAAGAATTTTGGAAAGCGGTACACAATTTTATTACAAACTCATGTTATGATGTGTCTTATATTTTGTCAAAAGATATAGAGATAGTGATGATGGTGTTTTTGTTGACGATGATGATGATGATGATGATGACGACGACGACGACGACGACGACGTTGACAATCCAATCGTCCTAAGTTTATATTCTATTACTACCGAATAACTAGCATGATGCAGTTAATATAATAGTAATCTGATTTATGTCGCTTACGACATTCTCACAAAACGTAAGTTCACTTTCACGTAACGTACGGAAGCAAATTCCATCACTATGAGTGAACTTAGTAGCATCTTTTTAAGATTTTACTTTTTAGTGGCGTTATAATAGGCTATTATATCAAAGAGATATCTGAATCTACTCAGTTTTTACTGCATTATGTGTATTTTGAATTCGTCAGGCTGGGCTGCAAGTATTTGAAATCAGAGACTTGTCACATCATTTTATTGTCCGTAATAATGTTTGCCCTAATGAGCTCGTTTCATCTTATTATATTAATAATTTTCTTTTTAAATGTACCTAAATTACTTTTTCAAAACATTTATAGTAATGCTGCGCAAATTAACTACAACCTTTCCTCAGATCAACCGCCAGTCGCATTCCCTTGTCATCTCTTTTTTTTCTTATAAATATCTATTGATAATTAATTACTATATCGATAAATTGGAAAAGTAACAGAATAAATAAAGTCCATCATTATTCATAAACGAGAATTGTCACTCTGTGTTGTGTATGAAAATATTCACAAGACATCGTCGGCACAGGTTTTCAGCTAATATGAAAGGGAAACTGGTATGATTTTAGCCAACCGCATATCAAAATAGACTTTACGATCTACACCTTTTTCAGTCTTTTTTTGTTTAGCGATATTGTCCTATTTTCCGCAGCAGTTTTCTAGTCTGTAGCTATTTTGTTTTATGCATGATTGATCCTTAAAGCGTTACATGCTGATCATAAGCTAGAAGAGCGATATGTTGCCCTGAGATGTCCAGTGTTTTCAGAGAGATGAAACAAAGATTTAGAGAGTTATGTTACTATAAACAAAACGTAGGTTCATTTTTATTTCTATCTCGAAATAGATAAAAAAAAATAGTAATTGAATAATTCCTCTTTTCTTATTAAGAACGTTTCGAGCATAAGCATTAGCATGGAAAGTTATGTTACCACTTTTAGGATTGAGAAGAACTTTTCACGGTTCATTTGCTGAAATATAATGTCACTATTTATGTTATAATATTATATCCTCCTACCTGAAGAAGACTGCATGAAAACTTCAAACTCAAAAATAAGTGAATCTGAGCAAATAAATTATTCTTTAAAAGAGCGTTTTAAATTCAAGTGATATTGAATTTATTTCGATTTCATATGTTTCGTTATCCAACATATTCAGCAGAATTGGATCTTCTACAACTAGACAATCTTCTGTTCCCAATCCTAAAAGAGGACTTGAAAGGAAGGAAATTCGAGAGCTATGATAATTTCATAATAGCAGTGAATGACTGATTCCGGTAAAAAAATATCTCGCTCTATAATAGAAATAATTGCATTGGATTATAATGTAGGCCTACTTACAAATGGCTTTTAAGGAACCTGCAGGTTCATTGCCACCTTCACATAAACCCGCCATCGGTCCCTATCCTGTGCAAGATTAATACAGTCTCTATGATCATATCCCACCTCCCTCAAATCCATTTTAACATTA
This sequence comes from Periplaneta americana, assembly GCF_040183065.1. Lineage (NCBI taxonomy): Eukaryota > Metazoa > Arthropoda > Insecta > Blattodea > Blattidae > Periplaneta > Periplaneta americana. Next base: position 81,440,655 of record NC_091125.1, read on the forward strand.
TCCTCCCATCTAAGTCTCGGCCCCATTCCAAGGCTTATTTTGAGGTTTCGTAACAAGCAGTTTTTTACGGTGATGGGTTGTTAGCCATTCGTCCAACCCCCAAGCTGGAGGACCACCCCTCATAGGCTGTCTGCGACTGCTTATTCAATATATACGCAGCTACACTCCATATCTGAAGGCCGTCTCCTCGATCCGCAACCTGAGGACGCGCCATGCTGTGGTGATAATTGGATTATAATGTAACTATAATAAGTCAGTATCAGTTAAATCCTTCCATTTTTTCTAAGAGTGCATAAAATATTACCAACCCGCTCTTCTTTGTAGTGTGTGACAAGAGACTTTCACAGTCTATCAGGTATAAAAACCCTTCTTCAGAAATTGGCCAAGGGTAGGGACTATATTTAGAAATTAGCTTCAGATATAATTCATGAGGCTCTAAAAACATATTTCCAATGCAGATTAAAATCTCTCTTTGGATAATCTTTTTGAAGGCTGTTACAACACATTTATTTCACCCGGTTTTCCGTGATTCTCCTTATTTTTCATTACCGAAGCCTACATAAAAATTATAAACAATTTTTTTTTTCCACATAGGCTTACTTCATCATTACATAGTATATTCTATGCATAGGCTCATCTGGCAGGAACTCCACTTTCAAGAATAAATTTGTAAATCTTAAAAACTGTAAAGAAGAGGTTGTTGTTGTTTAGTCAAGTGTTCGAAGATAGGTTTGAACCTCATAAGTGATACCAATAAGGCAACTAAGCCAGGAGATAATGGGGTATGGTGGCCAGTTCCTTTCCTCCTCTATTGTAGGCATCGCTGACTAGTAACATATTGCACTAGACAGTCACTTCACATGAGTTGAATGGTGGAAAATGAATGTGAACAAAATTTCTGCATGCAGGTAGACAAAAATGCACACAAACGACAAGAAAAATATTTTCTCACATAATGAGTGCAAACATAATTTAGTTACTGTGTAAAAAATGGAAATTAATATTTGCTCCATCGCAGTACTTCGCCTTTGTATCTGATAGAAAAGCAAATTAATCATAGCTGTGGTGGATAGATTGTAAGCCCTAATTCAATGAATTTGAAATTCTAACTCTCTCTCTTCATTATAGGTTTTTGCTAATATTATGTTCATAAACGAACATTTAGGGGAGACTCGGCTAATTCCGCAATATTAAGAAGTAAATCTATTATATTTTTTATCAAAATGTTTATTGAAAAATATGATCAAGGTATGTAGACATGGACGAAACCTTTCATTACCAAATGAGATGAAGATACATATTAAAATGCAAATATATTTAGTTGTACATACATTACAGTTGAAAAAGATCAACTCGGGTAATTCTGCAACAGTGCGGATAAATCCGCATTAGGATTTGGTTAATTCTGCAGTAGTAAATAATTATGAAATACATTATGGAAGTAACATAAAAGGAACAATTTATATGTAACAATGCTCACTTTCTTCACAGCTGTGTAGCAAAACACGAAAAACAGCCAACTTTCGATGTTTCACTGTATTGCGACAGAGGTGTCGACCAATATCCTTGATTTTTTTTTCTATAGCACTGCAGAGGACATGCCTCCTATCGACAGTCTCTCAAAACTTATGTTCACGCTATTGTTAAACCGCAGTAAAATCATATGTACACTACTGCGGAATTAGCCGAGTTTCCCCTAAATGAATATGATTCTGGTAAAATGGTACATTATCATGAGACCATAAATAATCATAACTTAACTGTTTCTATAATATGTAGATCAGCCAAGGTTTGAAATAGCTACAGTATTTTCGGAATATGTATGATAAGAACTTTCTTTTGTTAAATATTAACGTACCTTGTTAACATGTTTCGACCTACTTTCGGTCATCTTCGGAACTGGTCGTTGTTGGTCTTGTTTATTGTGTGGGTGCGTTCGTAGTGTAGAGTCAAAGAGTGTATGTGTTTTGAAGTTGAGTTGTGTGTTGAGAATATCAACTTCAAAACACATACACTCTTTGACTCTACGCTACGAACGCACCCACACAGGAAACAAGAGGCGCCAAGACCAACAACGACCAGTTCCGAAGATGACCGAAAATAGGTCGAAACATGTTAACAAGGTACGTTAATATTTAACACAAGAAAGTTCTTATCATACATATTCCGAAGTGATAAAGTTGTGTAATCAAGATGTATACAGTATTTTGTTGTGGGTGTGAAACTTTTTAATAAAATTCCTCTTAACATAAGAAATATTGATAATAGAGCTTTTAAAACTATATTGAAAGATATGGTTTTCAAGAAAATATTTACACAGTAGGCCTGTAGGAATATATTGAATGCGATTTCAACTAATTCGTATGTAAATAGCTTTAACCTTGACTAAGTCTATTGTAATTTTGTATTATTTGATGACTTTTAAATAAACTAAACTACAGAACTACTTTCAAAACAGATATCAACAATAAAGTAGCGGACTATTTGTACTTTATGAGGAGTGGCAAGTTGTTAGTTTGGAACAGGCTCCTCCACGTCATGCATGTAACACAACTCCGGCCGGGACTTGAAAGAGAGCCGCCCTCCCCTTTATATTAGCAGTGCTGATATTAGCAGACAGGCAGTTAATTAAAGGAGCTGCCCCAACCTTGTCACATAAAATTAACTCTGTGTGAACGCACGTTGTCTCCAGACCGCGAAACAAGAAGAATAGAGGGGAAAAACGGTGTTACCCGCGGCTGTACAATCCCTCCCCAGGCACAGCACAGAGTTGACACAACCTCACTTTGTAATTAGTAATTGACTGCAATAAGTCCTTCACTTTATGGAGACATCACTTGGCCATATTTTGCTGATCAGTTGGCTTCCTTCGGGTAATCCAAGTATTCCTTAGGGATGGATAGGTTATAGGTCGCGTTGGGGCGAACACGTTCATACGGACCCATTGCGTTACTTCCAAAATTGAGTTTTCAAGCGGTTGAGAAATGACGGTAATTTTTTTCTGGAGCAACCTCAGTTAGACTGCAACTTTTGGTATTTCAATAGTTAACATTATTGCCCTTGAATGGAAGTTTTAGGGCTTGAAACTCGGTCGAGATCGATCGATATTTAAGGGTGGAAAATATACATAGCATAGTTTTCTCCGGAAGTGAAGTAAGGTAGGGTCTCATGTAGTATATTTAAGACACGTAAAATGTAACTTTTCATTGATAGGGGTTGAAGAAAAATTCACCGCCCATTTCTCTTAAGAGTACAAATTTCGTTGTTGTAGAGTAGGCCTATATCTGTGACTAAGATGCAGATAGGATTGTCCCTCACTCCACATGCAGTACAGAGTGTTCCACTAGAATGTACCTAATTCCATTAGTAATAATAGCTGTAAAATTTTAATGATTTATGATGTAGGCTTATATTTTCAATAATCGTCATATGATAGGAAAACTCTGGCTAAGTGGAAGAGAAGGCCTGATGGCATTAACTTCACCAGAATAAATTATTATTATTATTATTATTATTATTATTATCATCATTATTATTACATAACATGGTCACTAGTCGGATGCATGCACAACACATGCGTAACTATAGAAAGCTGCTACAAGCTTAGCATTATTAACATACAGATGGATATGTCACAATAACAACATTTACTGGATATTACATGTCAATATACAATACAGATCTACCAGTTAATTGTTAGTATTTGTGGCTCAAAAACAGTTCTTTACTCTTAACACTACGTCCTGTTGCAATATATTATTATCGTTATTATTATTGTTTTTAATAATAATAATAATAATAATAATAATATTATTATTATTATTATTATTATTATCATTATTATTATTATTAGGTTAATGACTTATTCTTATCGCTCATTAAACTCGACACGGTTAAATCTTGTAGCAAATTGTATTTATATAATATTCTAATTGCATTACTTTAATTTCTCTATAGACGTTATACTCAATCACAGACATTTCCTAAAATTAGGCTACTTGTCACTGTTTTTGTTCTCATAATTTCACTTCATGCCAATAATCTCATATCGTCTGGTTTATATATAAAACTGGCAATAAATTAGGTTCCTTTTACATTGTAGCTTCTATTTATTATTTTCTTCTTGGAGCCTGCATGTTTTAGGCTTGGCGTATATTAATTTAGCGAGCATAAATTCCTTTTGCGTGTTGTGCTCCATATGCTTTGTGTTATGGATGATGAAAGTGTTGAGAGAAGTTTTTCTGCCACATAAATCAACGGGTTAATTTTATCACAATAACGTTTTTATGCATGCGGCCAGAAACAGAAAATCCGCGTAGTCGTCTGGAAGGAGTCCAGTCTTCACGCGTCTATAAGTGATGAAGAGCATACATTCTGCCAGGGTGGTTTTTCCAGTATTTGTCAACGATAGCGCTTTGGCAATAATTTATTTCTGGATAATTCCTCTGTCAATGTCATGCAATTTCAGTGTTTTCATACAACGAATAAGATATGGAATTACGTAGACACTCTTAACAAGAGAAGTTTGTGCGAATCTCTGTATGTTTCAACTTACTACTTTATTTATCATTATTGCTCATTTCTCTTATTCAAGGGACAACATTTTGGGTTAGAAATGATTCGAATTGGCGTTTGATTCACAACAGGTAATGGGGTATTTATCTCTTTTCTACAAAGAAAAGACGTATGGGTCTTAATTTATGCCTGTCTTGTGATTTATTAAGTGGAAGGGTTGGATCTATGCAGACGAATTGAGGAAGGAATCCCGTTAGCAATGAATCCTTAATGTTTGATCACAATCCCGAATCCGCTTGATGGCGTAGATCAGTGACGTCAAAGCAAGCGCATTTTTCTGACCTTGACGTCGTGCGCGGGCATTAAGCGCTAGTTATGGAAGAAAGAAGGATTACGTATATGAATAAGCAGCTTGTTGGATGAAGAAAACAGTGGTGTACAAACTGTTTTCTATATTATTTACCAACACTAATTTCTTAATACTGCACTTGTGTTTTAAACGTTAATAACATAATAAAGAGATAAGAAGGAATATTCACATAAATTCCATAGTAGTACAACTACACTGTACTACGTGAATGAAACACATCATTCATAAAGAAAGTGATATCCCAAAGAAAGGGATTGAGTATGACATGGTAAGTTGGAATTGATATTGATGGTATCTTTTGTCTTGTAAAAGTAATCAATAAATAAATTAAAACAATATTATAGTACAAAGCAAAATGATCTAGGTTATGGTTTAACTGTAACTAATATTACATAATAAAACTCTTATCGGATTATGCCTTTAAGGTAATGCTGGTGTGCAACTGTATATCCTTCGTTTATGATGTACAGTAGTTGCTTTGTTAACTCATTTCCTTACAAACATTTTCGATGCAAATATTTTCATAATCATACACTAACTTCAGTATGATCACTGTAAGAATTATGACCCTAGCATTTATATTAGATTTATGATAACATTGTTTCAGTAGGCCTACCTTTAAAACTACAAAATAAACATATCTGAAAATTTCACTTTTCTGTAAAAAGAAGTTGAGCAAAGTTGTGAATAAAAGAGCAAAGTTGTGAAAAATGAGCATTAAAATTAAAACTTAATTCTTACAATGCACTTATACTTCTCAGACAAATCTAAAATTAACATGGGTAGAGTTTTAATAAGTTCTCTTCCCTTTATCCATTGAATCAGTGCTGGCCATCCCTGAATATAGGTGGACCAAACGGCATATACTGCCTCTTTCGTCTGTCTCTTTCCTTTCCGCTGTAAAGCGCTCAGGCTCTCCTGAGCTCTAAAGCGCGCGCTTGCGCCTATGGGCATCAATTTACATGACTGATGTAGACCGTTGGCTTGTTACTGCAAAGTCATTGCATCATTTTCTTCTGGATCTTTCAGGATTTTTGTTTATTTTGTTTTGTATTACATCGCTAAATGAAGTATGACAGTATGTAGGTTGACATCTATTCTGATGACATGTTCGTACCAATTTCTTTGATTTCTGCAAATCAATTTTTAATAATGGATTAATGTAGCCTAGCTGGTATCATACTGAGTCATTTCTAACTTTACCAGCATTTGAGCAGCCAGACACACTTCTTAGGAATGTCATATTCGCTGTCCGTGTTTGGCTTTTCTGGTTTAGAACCCATACCTCACATCAATGTAATTATATCTGTACAGCAATTACCATGTAAAACCTAAGCTTATTTTCCTTGCGGGTCATTTCATTGAACATTCCTTTAATTATGCTTCACATGATATTCTATTTTGTAAGTTTATTAACAATGTCACCATTAACATTCTGTAACTTTCAAGCCGAAATATAACTTAGAGATCTGTTGAAGTATATAGTCCGGGTCAACTTACTTCATGAAACCTACCATTTTTCTCCCATTACTACATATGCTAGTGGATTGTGGTGATTTTCTAGTTTTCAGGTTGAATTTTCTTTTGCCAACTTCGTTTCGAATTTCGATACTGACAAATACTACAAATAGTAGTGATTTTGTAACTGGTATGTTGGTAGCTGACACAAATATCGACAATATTTGTCGATACTGGAGTTCCATGAAATTAAAATTGTACTAGATTTCTGAGCCGGTTACTGGAAGCTAGTGAAATTTGAACATACTAATAATTAATTAATATCGGTATTAATATTAATACATAATAGTTATTTTATGTGTTACGTTGTGGTTATAATTAAATACTATAGTCAGGTAAGTTTTCGGAGTTAGTACTAATAATTTCATGTGGTCAAACAAAACACATTTTTAGGTTAGGTCTCGTGAGTCAATTGTTTAGTCAAACGAGTGAATTTCGTTTTGCCAGACAAAATACTTCACATGTTGGTGCCTTTCCCTTATAGTTTGCCTATGAAAATATGTTACAAATTATTGAATTATTTAGAATAGCCTTCCAACATAAAGTAGGTAAGTAAATAAGTCATTTAGTACGTAGGATCGTGTGAGATCTGGTAACAGTTGGCAACACTGACAAGGCGCAATATTTGCTGTTTAGGAACTGTTCTTATGTAACCCTCACTATAGTACTGTTAGGTCTAAATTAATAACAATTTTTATGTCAATGTGCTTCTACCATAAAATTCCATTACTGCTGATTTCGTTCTAGAAAATTTACAATTGAAGTTCCTTGACTACCTGTTTAAAAGTAAAAACCGTCTTTTGTAATGTACTGTATTTTCAGTAGATAAAAATAAAAGTGTGCAAGTATTTCTATTTTTAACCATTATATAGCAGTCCTTATGTTACGAATGTCAACTTTCCATTCCGTGGAAGGAAATGTGATATATAGGGTGATTCTAGAGGAATAGTAAATATTTCGGAGTCATAGTATGGGCTGCTCTGAGTAAATAGTTTTCTATAAACATGTGTTCAATTTCAATGGGTGTTGAGATGTAGATATTTGAATGTTAAGCATAACAAGCATTACAAGTGGCAAAGAAAGAAAGACAATTGACTTAATGATTTTGTTTATTGCTTATTTACATGGTATCAATACATTTCAACATATTATTCAGAGTGCTGAGTGCTTGTCGTCTGTTTCAGAAATGCGTGCTTATCGGATCTATATAGGCTAACTACAAACCGCTGTTTCTGTATACTCATTATGAACAGTGCTGAACAGAGACACGTACGAATCCTTTGTATGTAGTCAATAGCAAAAAGACATTTGTTGTTACTTGACATCATTTGTATGGCTTATTATGCGTAATATTCAAACAGGTACAGCAGTCATTTCCAACTGGCCAACCTGTGACGTGGGAGCGCGTTTCCCCTCTCGGAGCAGAGCTAGCTGAGCACGTGAGGGAGGGTAATGTTGTGTCTTCGCCATTTAAAGACCTCTCCATCCCTTCCACTGCCACTCCTACTTTGCTCTTATACCTATGCTTCCCCTCTCAAGGAATTCAAGAAGAGAGACGTGTGACGTCACAGAGCCAGCAAAAGTATATCTCCACACCCATTGTAAATTGGACACCTGTCTATATGAAAGTATTAACTGAGTGTAGTGCATACTATCACTCCTTACAGTGTTTACTATTCCTCCTGAATCACCCTCTATAAATGAAATTATGAATATGAGTGTATTAGGCCTATTAGAGTATATGATGAAGGATGGGTGGGGCGGAAAAAAATTCTCTCCGGCACCGGGATTCGAACCCAGGTTTTCAGCTCTACGTGCTGACGCTCTATCCACTAAGCCACACCGGATTCCAATTCCGATGCCGGATTGAATCCTCTCAGTTTAAGCTCCACCTCTTAGTTTCCCTTTAATGGCCAACCCTCATGCACTGTGTCACAGATGTGTGGCAGCGGCACAATGTCCAACACAGTATGTACAGATGCACTCATTACTAGTGACTAAGTGGCCGAAATCCGACGGAATGAGCGCCGTCTTAAATCACTAAGTGATTTTATACACATATCATATTATAGCGATGTACCAAAGTACATATGATATTTCCATGCAGAAGTCCTGCGTTTCATATGATGAAGGATTGGTGGAGCGGAGAAAAACGTAGAATTTCTGCATGGAAATATCATATGTAGCCCCACTTCGGTACATCGCTGTAACTAATTACAAAACCTATTTCTTCGCACAACTAGGGAACGTGTCGAAATTCTCTGCCCATTTTCATAGCACACTGCTCGTTTTTGGCACAGGCCCTTGCACAAATTTTAAACAGGGATTTTGAATCTATGTGGTGGAGAGATCTCTTAAATTTGAAAAGTTCAGAATTGATCATGAACATTGATATAATACTGAGAAAAACTACGGCTTTCATTTGGATGCGTTGTCATAGAAACACTGTGTTATAAACAAAAAATATTCATGACATTCAATCGATTAACGATGCAAGCTAATTCCAAAACATTACTTGTATTGTTGATGTTTTAGATTAAAGTTCTCGTTTTCCAGACGTAAATTACAATATCGGTTAACTTCCATTAAGACGCATAAAGGAACTGTAACTTATGCGTAATTGCTTGCCAATTATATTTACCTCCACGAAGATTTCTGTTACGAAAACAGGTTTCTTTTGGATCAACGTTCCGAGTAAAACTAACACAGGCGTCCTCAGAATAACATCTTTTTGAATTACAGAAGTTTCCGACAGACGGACAGACACACACACAAAGCAGAAAATGAAGTAGAGTAATGGCATACAATAGATCTTCAATGTCGTAGCCATTAACTGACCCATAAGGAATATTTCGGTTATAAATCATATCGATATGATTGTACGTTAAAGGCCTGCCAAGGGTGATTGATCTCTTGGAGGATAAATTTAAGTTCAGATTTCCCGTGAGTGAGCTAAAGTTAGTGAATCTATACTACTGTACACAAAATTTACGTACGACACTTACTAAAGTGTATGACATTCAATCGAAGTATTCCCAAACAAGCTTTATATTGTCTGGTTTGAATTTCCGCTTTAATCTAATGGCGATCTCCCAATGATGCCATCTGGCAACTAAAGGTCAGAATGGTTTGAAAATTTCATCGCTAATCGTCATTACTTCTTAACATCAAATAAGCAGAAAAAATTACTCAGTGCGTAAAATTATAAGATAGTGATATTTCAGAAGATTCTGATTTAGTCATATCTGAAGGATTTTTACTCTTTTTTTTGTTCCTTATGTTCTGATGACGATAATCAGCCTGCTTTAATATTCACATCCCATGTTAAGGGGAGACGATGGTATTTTTTGGTGAAAAATGAGTAAATTAAAAAAAAATCTTTAAAATACTCTGTGATATCTGTGGAATGCATAGCATAACATTTTGTGGGTATTTGTGCCCTTATCGGATGTTGAGATGTCATTTTTAAGCTTCCTGCGCTATGGATTTTTAAATCACACGCCCACTTTTATCGGTTTCCAGTAACTTTATTTTATTTCTTTTTTTTTTGCTATATTACCAGACAAAAATTGATATAATTTCTGAACTATTAAAGATACATGCATGAAATTTAGAACACACATTCTTTAGACTATTAGGAAACTTTTCTCTGTAACAGAATTTTGTTAATTGATTTTATTTAAAAAATACGTCCGTTTGTTTGCAAGAAAGGAAATCACAAAATTGTTATTAAACTTTAATTGTTTATTTTACAAACGTAGGGACTAATATCAAAATTCTGTTACAGACAGTTTATAGAAAATGCTTTTGCAAATACATTTCAAAAACAGTTTGAATCTATCTTTAAAAACGGTTTAGATATATCGGTTTTAGCACAATCGTACATTGGGTATATTATTTTTTTCAAATTTGGGCCTCCCAAATATATTTTTTTAATATTTATATTTGGTTGAATTGCTACAACTATGAGCTCTCTACATACAAAAAATTAATATTTTACACCAAATAGGAAAAATGTTTTAAAAAATACCATCCTCTCCCCTTAAAATAAGTCAGATAACGGTCCAGATGTTCAAATTTTCATTTATAATAAATTAAAGTTCTTCTAGGATCAGGCTATCAACGTCTCCCAACGATTTCAATGCTTCTTGCTATCTTTACCAGTCCGTCCTATTTTTTGCTCATGTGATAACACCATGCCCCTCTTCCCCCCATTGTGTAGAATATTCTTGTTTACAAATCTTAATCTTTTTTTAATTATAATTTATAAAGTTTTGTTTCGCAATCATTAGACTCAACATTCTTCTTTATGAGTTCGTAATAATTTTGTTCCTCTTGTTTCAACGGTATATTTCATAGTGAGTTCAGCTAGTTTGTTACTTAAATGGTTTATATTTATATTTAAATGGTTTTTGTCTATTTTAGCTTCATTACTCCTGCATTGTCATTTCAATTCTTTACTAGACATCTCTATATTTCAGTTGTTGCCTCTAATTAATTAGTAACTTGGTTAAGTTTGAGTAAGTCTCTCACTGCGTATCTATTATTATTATTATTATTATTATTATTATTATTATTATTATTATTATTATTATTATTGTTATTGTTCTTTACACTCAGTAGAGGGGAGCAAATCGCCGTTGTTCCTGCAATAACTCCTATGTGCAAAATATAACATTTTTCAGTAGGATGAAAAAACACATTTAGGCTATTCATTCTGTGGCAGTGGTACATAGAAGACTGTGAATTCTTACATTTTCGAAAGAAAGAAATATAATTACATTTAGGAGATTTTATTATTTCCTGTATCACTATTTAAGTTATTTAACAGAGCCAAAATCTGAAAATTGATAAATATGTCACCTAGGAGTTATTGCAGGAACAACGACGAAATTTTCGATACATCTCTCACAGATAGTCGGCCTTTCGCGGAAGATTAGAAGATGACAAATGAAAAAACGTTATGAATGGTGTATGATTGTGAAGGAAACACGTAATGAATCTTATAGTTAATTGACTCTATCACAGCATTTTCCTGGTAACACTTGGGAAACGAGGAAAAGCCTGTCAGGATATTCGGCCCATCAGATCGAACCCGCACCTCCCCAATATATATTATTATTCATTACAACACCGCGCTTGTTATAATTTAAATTGTTTCTATTATTTACTTAATTTCGCTAGTATCAGCTTGGTTGTAGTCATGCATGACGAAATAAGATCCATATTTGGCAGTATAGTTTGTGCTTGACTTTGTTTTTTCATATGTTATCTGTCAAAATTTCATTAACTCTGGCTTCTTCATTAGCTTGTTTTATCGACTGACTTTTATAAATTATACAAGTGCCTATTTTCGTAAATATTTTTCCCCCACTTCTTTGGGTGCCTTGGCTTCGCTTTTTGAAGTCCGGATCTTAGACGGATTCTTAGTCTTAGGCTTACATTGGGCCATCATGCGCCCTATATCATTATTCCGGACGTAAAGTACGTATTTTCGATATGTTGTTACAGCGTTTGTACAGTATCCTATTACTGTTATTCTTGTATACTTCTACTGAATATAATTTCCTTGTTATGATTTCTCATTCCTATTGAGAGAATTATTCTTGGAAATAAGACACATTTATATAATTAATTAATTAACTAGTGGACTTACTCGTGTTCATTATGTAAGTTTGTGCGGCTTACAGCTGTTTCGGTGCTTCACACACCATCGTCAGAGCCTACTAGATCTCGGCGTCATCTCGAACTTCTCTGCCTGTTATGTGGGTGCGTTTGATTGTTGAAAAGTGTTGAAAAGTGGAGACAAATAGTATGTGTGTACTGAAATTAATCTGTGTGTTGAGAATTTGATCGGGGTATGTTTTAGTATGTTTTTATATTTCGCATTGTTCTAGTGTGTTGAGGTTTTGGTTCTTGGGTTGTATGTTAGGATTTCCATGTCCGCATTTATGTTATTGTATGTATGGTTAGCATTGGTTATGTGAACGGCGTATGTAGATGTATTGTGTCCTCTGGTTATTGCTTTAATGTGTTCTTTGTAGCGTGTTTGGAATGATCTGCCTGTCTGTCCTATGTAGAACTTATCGCAACTATTACATGTGAGTTTTTATACACCTGTGTGGTCGTATTTATTTGTTTGTGTTTATTGTGTGTTGAGATGTCTTTGTAGTGTGTTTTCTGTTCTGTATGTTATGTTGTATTTCTGCTTTCTGAATGAAGATGCGATCTTATGTGTACTTTTGTTAGTGTGATGCATTTCTTGTGTTCTTGTGTTTGTGTTGTGTTTTGCGTGTTTTTGTGTTTGTTAAATTTTTGTTTTGTCTTTCTTATGATGTTGTCTATTATGTTTGGATTGTATCCGTTTTCTTGTGCTATGTATTTGATTGTGTTCACTTCTTCATTGTAGTGTTGTTGGCTCATGGGTATGTTGAGTAATCTGTGTACCATTGTCCTGAATGCAGCATGTTTGTGTTGTGTGAGGTGGTTAGATGTGTTATGTATGTGTGTGGTGGTGGCGGTGGTTGGTTTTCTGTATATTTTGGAGGTGTGTTTGTTGTCAATTTTTGTTATGGTGATGTCTAGGAAATTTATGGAGTTGTTGTTTTCAAGTTCTAGTGTGTATTGAAGTTTTGGGTGTAATTTCTTTATGTATTGGTGTAGTTTGTGTATTTGTCTTTTGTTTCCTTTGTATAGAATGAGTATGTCGTCTACGTATCTGTGCAAGATTCAAAATGGATTATCAACACATTTATAGTTACAAAACAAAAAAATATCATAAGCCTATCTGAAAACTTGATTACTTCACATGAGAATGAATTCTGGAGACATGATTTGATCTATTAATAAGAGGGCTCCAGGTGAATTTTGCTGACCATTACTCCGTCAAATTTAAAGTAAACCTCTATTTGGTGTCATAAGTGCCCATGCGTTCGTCCATATCCTGCTTATCGAATATTTATATCTAAATTTCTAGTTTATACTGTTCAGGATAATGAATATTCTCATTGTTAGACATTGTAGCTCATATAGTGAGAGAGTAAGAGATGAAATATTAAGCAAATAATGAAGTGTTGGAGAGGAAAAATTGAAGACGTGTGAATATGATGTGTACTTATGACGCTCTCCCGCTGAGATCCCCTGGCAAGCATGAGGGACTCTAATTAAGGGATATTATAGCTCGAAGCTTGCCAAGGATGGTTAGGGTATTGGGTGGCTGCATCTTTGCCAAACCTCCCTCCAACCTGTTATATGACCTCAGCACGGCCACAGAGTTGCGATGATACACGTGGTCGAGGTATCACGTTTTACTGCCCGTTCCACAAAGCCAGGAATTCGCTCTGTTGCAGCATACACCGCGCATCGCATTGCCATATCGATTCAAACGAATTCCTTTCGCATTTATCCTCATTGCTGCACCAACCTCCACATCAGAGAAATCATGGTAAACTGTCCCTAAGCTCACATACTGTCTAACTGCTAGTTTCAGGTTCCTTGCGTCATATTAAATTACATTTATTCCATAGATCTTACGTCTTGATTAATTTAGCTTTGATGTACCTAGTGTACACTAAATAAAAAATTATACGACATAACTAGTACATAATAAGAGATGAATTTAACTTACAAGCACAGAAATTTCAACTCTAGAGTAAAATGTACTAATAGGGAAAATTTGGTTAAGTCCGTCCTAAACGTTTTCTCTTGGAAACTCAAAGTTTCGTGATTTTTTTCTTGTTAGGAGAGAGAGAGAGAGGGAACATCCCACGCACTACGACCTGAGGTCTATTGTACACGCCCATATATGAGATGAGTTTCGTGCCCACGGATCCTCTACGCGCACTGATCTAATCCCTTGATCCCTTTTAACGACCGGTACCTACAGCCAACAGAGTCCATGTACTACTTCTGCTTCAGCAACTCCCACAAGGCTCCCTTAATGGTCCGAGGCGGAAGTCCTCCCCCGAGAAGGTCTGCCCCGGGTTTCGTTGCAGAAGCTATCCATCATCACGTCAATACAATCCACGGAGGCCGGTCGAGAGAGCCAGCAGCTTCGGAGGGCCGCCTGTAGAGCGATCTGAAAACCAGAAGAAGTACCGGGATGATGAATGAAAGGATGATAGGGGAGGAAAGGAAGTGGCGAAGATGAGTGGGATTCCAATCGCCTGATAAAGTTACCTGATATTCATCCATATAAGTGAGGAAAAAATCCCGAAAAAATCTCACTCAGGCAACTTGTCCCGACCGCAGATCGAACTCGGACCCGCTGGGTTTGGAGTTTGACTCGCTAACCCCTCATGGTGGACTAAGTTTCGTGATAGTTAAAGAATGCTTTGAAGACTGACACATGAATAGTGAAATCTTTTTTCTATAACAGCGGAAACAAACAGGGGGTAAATGGAAGTCTTATTTGTGACTCGTATTGTAATTATTAATGTTTTGATTAGTACTAAAATCATCTGTGCTTTCATTATATATATACATTTGTCAAGAAATGAATATACTCACAAGGTCTGAAGTTTTAGAAATTCTTTTACGGAATATTCTCTTATGCATATCTGTCACTGTTCTTAGGGAATTCTTGTAAAACATGTTTAAGATTGAGAAGAGTTAATCTGGAAAATTAATCCACACAGAATTACAGAATGAAAGTACGAGGTGCGTCCAGAAGTAAGTTTCCCTCACAGCTCACAGATAGCAGGCCATGCATTGCGAGAGATTAATGCTCGTGTGTGACAGAGCAATGAGCAATGGTATGCGCCAAGTGACACTACCTGATTCCTCACAGTACAGCGGATGAAGATGGCGGCTCTAATTCCATCCCCCTCCGATTGCGAGGCTGGTTCTTTGATAAAGTTTTTCAACGCACAGAACATGGCATCGATAGATATCCATCGTCAACTGTGTCAAGTGTATGGGCCGGGCATCATCAGCAAGCAGATGGTGCGTCGATGGTGCAGGTAATTTTGAAAAGATCGGCAGAATGTGCATAATGTGGAGCACAATAGGCGTCCATCCTTTGCCATGGACATTCTTGTGGAGCAAGTGGGCAGCGCATTGTGGGTAACGTCGCTTCACGATTACGGAACTAGCAGCCATTTTCTGTAGATTTCCCGCTCTTCATTGCACGAAATTGTTACGAAGCATCTGATGTTTAAGAAATTGTGTGCCAGGTAGGTGCCGAAAAAACTGACATCTGAACACAAAACAAAGCGCATGGGATAAGCATTGACATTTATGGAGCGGTATCACGATGACGGCGACGAGTTTCAGGACCGGATAGTCACAGGCGATGAAACATGGATTGCACACTTTACCCCAGAAACCAAACAGCAGTCAATGCATTGGCGTCACAGTGGATCTTCAACCAGGATCAAATTCAAGCAGACTTTGAAGACGCGGAAAGTGTTGTGCACTACCTTCTGGGACAGAAAGGACATTCTGCTCATCGAGTTCCTGGCCAGATATGAGACGGTGAACGCTGAGTGCCAATGTGCAACACTGCAGAAATTGTGAAGGATCATTCAGAACAAGCGACGCGGGATGCTCTGTGCAGGTGTTGTCATCCTGCACGATAACGCTCGGCCACACATGGCTCTGCTCACAACAGCTCTTCTGCAACAGTTCCGCTGGAAGGTGTTTGACCATCCACCCTATAGCCCGGATCTCGCCTCCAGCGATTTCCATCTTTTCTTGCACCTCATGAAATTCCTGTCCAGTCAGCATCACGCGTAGCAGGAATGCAGAGTTGCAGGCGACTGTTAACCACTGGTTCCTATCCCAGGCGGGAGACTTCTACGACACAGGGTTACAAAAGTTGATCCCACGCTATGACAAATGTCTCAATTCTAGTGGTGATTATATGAAAAAATAATGCAACACTTGCTGTATCTACTACAATAAATTTTTTCATAGAACTGTGTTTTCTTTTTGTTGACGACCGAGGGAAACTTACTTTCTGGACGCCTCTCGTGTGTAAAGTATGTCATTTTAAGAGTGTTAATATCGTCAATGGGATATTAAAATCTTATTGTCCGAAGTGGAGAGATTAATTTGTTAGTAATATGTTCTTTGTGTTTTCTAGTTGAAGTGATTACCCAATTCCAAACCAAGAAACTTTATGTTTAAAGATTATCTGAGATCAATTCCGTTGAAGGAAAAGTGAACACTATTACTATGTGTACTAAATTTGATTACACTGGTATCACTAACATTTAAGTGCTAGTTTATTTGAACTAAATAAACAATACATTATTATTAACACTGTGTTACAAGTGTCTATTAAGTGATCATATTGTTTACTTGAGATAATAGTACTTGTAACCCCTGCAATTAAAACAACCTGCGGTAGATAAATTATTTACAGTTGAGGCTAAATATAATATCACAATAATAGAAAACATAATGGATCTGAAATTGATCCTATATTCCTTTAGCTCTTTTAAGTCCTTTTTCATAAAACCAGAGATACTACATTTATAAAGCATAACGTGTAGATTTTAGCTTAAGTATGGAGTGATTTGGTGATAGCGATGAATTTAGTGAATAATGGGTTGCTTCCGAGTTTTTGGTGAGAAAATATCTGTAAATGCTTTTGTATTTCACAAATTATATATGAAGAGTCCACTGCAAGAATGATGGATGTCACTTTCTTGTCGAAAATGAACCAAGACTGTCAATGTACAGCTTAAGACATATAGAATGTACATACAGAGTTATATGACGTTAACACTAATAGTCATTGTCCAGTAATGATCGGAAAATCACAGTTAAGCTTTGAGCGCTAAGCATTTCAACCTTTCAATTGCTTCTCCTGCAAAATGTATTCTAATGACATCCATCATTCTTGCAGTGGACTCTTCATATCTTATTAACACCATTATATATTTCAATACTATGTAATCATAAATACAGTTATTTGACAACGCCATCTTTTCTGCTTTGTATAAGTATATGCATATCATCCTTCGTACTCCGCCATCTACTGCTTCATTTAAATGTCATAAGAGGATGTAGTGACCATATGAACAGGTATACTTTGGGTTATTAATGGAGAAAAATTCGCTCCGGCGACGGGGATAAAACCCGGATTCCCAGTTCTACGCACTGGGCGCTCTAACCACTGAGCTACGCCAAGGCTCAATCCACAGCACCGGATCGAATCCCTGTCCTTTGGTATTTTCCCTTAGTGGCAGATAATTTTGTAGGACAAACAAATTAATCTTTACGTAGATGTACTTTTGTTTTTATGTGTTTATTTTTTCACACAATTGCTAATAAATTTCGTAATAATACTGTATATATAGTAAAATTATAATTTTATGTCTTATCAACGATTGTAATGGTAATAATTTCATACATTTTGTATCACTTAAAGACCGAAATTATTTCAGACGAAATTTCAATTTCAATTTCCAAGCTGCGCGCAAATACAGTTTGGAAACAAAAGTTCTTTTAAACTAAACTAACTTCTAAATTTCAGTCTTTGTCTAGACAGAAGCTTGTTATTAAAATATTGAAAGAGAATAAAATAATGAAATGGAGTATTATGGAAATTATAACTGTTTCTAATTGATTACAGAGATGGCGTGCTTAGCTACCCTCTGTGCCGAGATATGACTTCGTTATTTTTGGTACTTTATTGACATCAAAATCTGCATATTTCTTTCTTGACTTCCTTAACGAAGGGAGGGTTGACATCCCAGTTTTGAATAATTTTTTGTCTCCCTTCTCTAAGGGGCAAAAGAAGGGTTCGACTAATTAGTAAGAGGGCAGAGGGACTGGGAGGCAATCTATTACATTATACTCGGCTTCAAAATTACAAGGCTATGTTATTTACTCAAGACACATCTGCGTGTTTGCTTCTCCAACCTCAACAATGCCACTTCGTCAAACAGTCTGCTGCAATTACCTCACAAATAGGCCGCTTTAGGCGTATACTCACATTCAATTCAGTTAAAAATAACATGTGGACTTACTCTATAGAGTCATAAATAAAATAAGTTTCTTCTCACATTTACAGAAAACATTATATTTTGGTTATTTAACAACTCAGTAAGAATTATTTTATTTAACGTCGATGAAATTGATGATAGCGAGATGGTTTTTGGCAAGATGAGGACAGGATTTCCAGTGTGATTAGCTCATATTCAGCCCAAGCGTATATAAATCCATACAAAAGTGCAGCCCGGATCAGCAGGCAAACATCGCCTACCATCTGAACTACGCCGGTTGCATTTCAAAAATTTTGTTGGGCATATTTTAATAGAGAAAAAAACATTTTTATTAATGGCTGATAATTGACTGCTCGTCATTCACCCATATGAATTATGAAGAGCAATTTACCGACAGAGTCTTGTCCAGGATACGCCATAGGTGACTGGTCCAAGTTACACCGTAAAGAGATGAAATTAAGTGATGATAGATAAGAGCTAAAGCAGGGAGGTGCACTATCACCTTTACTTTTTAACTTCGCTCTAGAATATGCCATTAGGAAAGTTCAGGATAACAGGCAGGGTTTGGAATTGAACGGGTTACATCAGCTTCTTGTCTATGCGGATGACGTGAATATGTTAGGAGAAAATACACAAACGATTAGGGAAAACACGGAAATTTTACTTGAAGCAAGTAGAGCGATCGGTTTGGAAGTAAATCCCGAAAAGACAAAGTATATGATTATGTCTCGTGACCAGAATATTGTACGAAATGGAAATATAAAAATTGGAGATTTATCCTTCGAAGAGGTGGAAAAATTCAAATATCTTGGAGCAACAGTAACAAATATAAATGACACTCGGGAGGAAATTAAACGCAGAATAAATATGGGAAATGCGTGTTATTATTCGGTTGAGAAGCTCTTATCATCCAGTCTGCTGTCCAAAAATCTGAAAGTTAGAATTTATAAAACAGTTATATTACCGGTTCTTCTGAATGGTTGTGAAACTTGGACTCTCACTCTGAGAGAGGAACATAGGTTCAGGGTGTTTGAGAATAAGGTGCTAAGGAAAATATTTGGGGCTAAGCGGGATGAAGTTACAGGAGAATGGAGAAAGTTACACAACACAGAACTGCACGCATTGTATTCTTCACCTGACATAATTAGGAACATTAAATCCAGACGTTTGAGATGGGCAGAGAATGTAGCACGTATGGGCGAATCCAGAAATGCATATAGAGTGTTAGTTTGGAGATCGGAGGGAAAAAGACCTTTAGGGAGGCCGAGACGTAGATAGGAGGATAATATTAAAATGGATTTGAGGGAGGTGGGTATGATGATAGAGACTGGATTAATCTCGCACAGGATAGGGACCGCTGGCGGGCTTATGTGAGGGCGGCAATGAACCTTCGGGTTCCTTAAAAGCCATTTGTAAGTAAGTAAGATAAGAGAAAAGTTTTTCGGGCTATCAGGCCGTGTTCCGTTGGTTGTGTGACCAAACGTTTCGTTCACTGCTGCGGTGAATATCTTCAGTGGTGTAGAGCAGAGTTTCTCAAACTTTTCTGAAGTGGGGATCACATTTTTAAGTCATAGCAGTTCCGCGGACCACCTTACTCTTGTTCCCTTCGAAAGAAAATTTATCATTTTTGTAGAATATTTTAATACCAGTATACTTATATTTTAATTTGGAAATAAATAATAAAAACTAATTTAATTCAATTAATTTTATATTAGTATTAACTAATTAAGTTAATGTTAATAGAAGAAAATTTCTTATATCGTCATATGCAAAAAGAGAAATAAAAAAATTAATGCAGAAACATGAGCGATTTTGAACAAGTAAAGACGCAATTTTGCAACTTCTATTATTGGTGTACGACGTACAGTACGTGACCATTTCAATGTGCAAACTATTAAGAAAGTCATAAATACATGAAAAGTTTCGGTAATTTGGTCCTGTTATAAATTCGGGTAGTCCCTAGCTGGGTTAGAGGCATAGAGTCAGATGTGAACGGAAAAGATAGCGAGAAACACCACGTTCATAGTGCTTTAAATCCCTCTTTTTTGCTGGGAGTAGAGTGGGAAGTCGATAGAACGGGTAGGGTAAATAAATTTCATAAAATGTCAGTATTGGGAGAAAAAGTGAAAGGCGATTGCCTGTGTCATTTACAAACTCTGAGATTTTCAGCTATAGTGTAATACGCAATTCGTTTGAATTTTATTTTTTCTTCTGTCTTTTTTTGAAGGACCACAGGTGGTCCGCGGACCATAGTTTCAGAAACGTTGGTGTAGAGTATTGGTGCGGGTGGTTCTGCGCTTTGAATTGAAATTGAAATTGATTTGAAAGAGGAGAATTGGAAGTGCTAACGAGTCCTTGCAAACGGTTCGGAGCTGAAGGAAATTGAATATGTGAGCTCCAAGCCTGTTGGCCACTTGTCTCACTCCGGGTTACGCTGCTCCACTGAAGGAGTTCTAGAAAATTTTGAAGGGGAAAAGCCGAAAATGGACATAACCTCTTACGTACCACATACGAGAGGGGAGGGAAATGTGATCAAAATGATCACAGGCCAGGATGAAGAAGAAATGGCGGTAGGTGTAAGTTTGCACATTGAAAGGAACTTTGTCATTTCGCTGTGCAGGAGGAGTCGAGAAGACTCAGTCGTCTGTTGTTCGATGACTAAGGCAGGAGAAGGCCGTCAGAAGAGACGCCGCGAATTCTAAATCTGAAAATTGAAAGGTTCTCTGTCCTTTCGCAATGCGACTAGACGAGTGATCTCGCCCATGTAATAGGTATTTTATAGATTCTGAACTAGGGAATTTACGTCGTTTTGTTAGAAAATGGGGAAATTTATGGGGAAAGGCATATAGGTCCGTGGCCCATTTCTCTTAGGGCTCATCCCGACATTTGTCTTAGCGCCTTAAGAAAACCACGAAAAAACCTTAGGCAGGATGAGTTACCTGTAGATCTCCCATTCACAACAAACAGGACTCTTTTACGTGTTACAAATATTCTGGAGAAAGCTATGCTGAAGATGGTTATTGCTTTTGAAATCCATCGCAATAAGGACTTTGAGTAAAAAATAAAGTAGACTACTCTATTCTAAAATAATACAATCCTCCAAATAATTATGAAGTAGTTATGGTAATAAAGTCGCCAATGGAATATAGACTTACTATGAAAATATAATAACAGACAATCATCGGATGTGATATCGCTGCAATATCTATGTCTGATTGGTTATCCTGGACAAAGACTTCAATTTCATTAATGGGTCTGCGTTACCAGCAAATGTTTTCCATCCTGAATTAGCAAAGAGGAAATTGTGAAACACTTTCATTTCTGTAGAATTCCACCAACAACATTACCCATTGGTTTGTAAATCTCTAATGTTGACGTTCACAGAAAATGTGACTCCGATATATTTCATGGAGTCTATCAAAGTCGTCTTCCTTTCTTACAGAAGCTTCACATCACAGATCGCTGAATATGCAATTTCTATACCCGAGAGAAATCTCAATTTTGCTATATCTCGTATCTTACCTACTAACATCTTACTGTACTTCAAAAGTTGTGACATTGTCGTCATCGTCATAATAATCATCGTCACCATCATCATCATCATCATCATCGCCTTCATTATATCATCTATAATAATGTCACAAGAAGTCTGAGATTTGCCAGATATGAATATCGGTTACTGCAATAAAGAAAATGGATGTTATTCAGTAATGTCAGTTGAGAAGTTATATGTACAAGGGGCGTATACCTCTATAAGTCCTTTTTACTCATAAATTATTTTCTTGTTCCCCATAATCATGTTGCGCATCTTGCAAAATTTTGTTTCAATATCTCTAATACAGCGATCACGGCGATTGATTATTTATCTGCATGTCATGGTACACAAAAACATAAACTTCGTAAATAACACAGCAGGCGTTAAGAGTCTTTCTTTAAATCATGCGCTTGCACACAAAACAAGTGACATTCATCTTAACCGTGAAGATTTTCAAAATTCAGTCTTATCAAAGAATGACATTTTCTCCACATGACGGAGATGCAGTATGTTCATCATATTCTGAGTCTTATGAACCATTTTTCTTCACAAAAAAGTGTTCAACCACTCCATCGGATATAAGTTTACCACCAATTTCCATTTTACAACTTAATACTGCCAAGAAAAATGACATTCGGAGTCTCTTTAAGTACCTCACTGAAGGGGAGGTGGCTTGGTTTGAAGAAATACTCACCAAAGCAAATCAACAAAATATGGCAGCAGGAGGAAGAGAGCGAAGTGACTTAAATAAAGAAGACTGCTGAGATGAAAAATGGCAAGCGAGAAAAGTTGGTGTATCATTTGTTAAACGCTCATCAAAATTATTATAAAATCCACATCAGTCTATTGGAAAATATAAATTACTAATTTATTTTGTATTATCT
Organism: Periplaneta americana; assembly: GCF_040183065.1. Classification (NCBI taxonomy): domain Eukaryota; kingdom Metazoa; phylum Arthropoda; class Insecta; order Blattodea; family Blattidae; genus Periplaneta; species Periplaneta americana. The sequence continues at coordinate 81,463,431 of NC_091125.1, forward strand.
TTATTTTGTATGACCATAGGATGCTCCTTGTTATTATTATTTTATTATTTTTATTATTATTATTATTATTATTATTACTATTATTAATTATTGATTTTTATTAGTTGTGTTTATTATTAATTGCCATTATTGAGTGTAATTAGTTACCACTGCCACCGGGTATATACCCATTTGCAGTGTGAATAAATACACATACATTATTATTATTACTATTATTATTATTATTATTATTATTATTATTATTATTATTATTAAAAGTGACTTAAAACAGTCATTTGAATTTAGTTTTGGTATATTGAATTCCTGTCATTAACATTATACAGGGTGATTCATGAGGATTTACCGTCCAAAGACATTCTGAGCAAAATATGTCATATAAACATTTGTCCTAATCTCAATATTTTTCAGAATTACACTAATATGAATTTTTTGTAAAATAACATTCTTGAGCTTTAAGGGTAAAAGAATATTAGAGATAAAGGATGAACCATTCAGGAGTATAATTTCTTTGATTAGCTATTATTCTGAAGCTAAAAATGTGTTGTGAATTCCATAGTTGCTTCCTACGGAATTTTTTTTCGATTTTTAACTACAAAATTACATTTTATTACGCATTTATCACAACAATTGTTACAAATCACGCAACTATTGTAAATTCTTTAAGACTGTACATTACGATGCATAATTACACTACGAAGAATAAAGTTCCTAAAGTCGTATGATCTGTAACAATTTTTTTGATAAGTGATTAAGAATGATGTCATTTTTAGTTAAAAATTGAAAAATAAAATATTTACAAAATAATTAAGAACACATTTTGAGCTTCAGAACACTAGCCAATTAAAGAAATGATACTTCTGAATAGTTCATTCTCTATTTGTAATATTTTTTACCCTTAAAACTAAATAAAAAAAGCATTTTACTAACAATTTCAAATTAATATAATTTTGAAAATATTGAGATTAGGACAAATGTTTATATGACATATTTTGCTCAGAATGTCTTCGGAAATAAGCTCCGTAAAAGACTGTAAATCCTCGTGAAGCACCCTGTATGTACTAATGGCGTATAATGGCACATTTAAAATGCAAGTTGCTATTTCAAATGTTACAATATCTGTTTCAAAGAATTGTCTTTGCAATCACTAAATAATATAATAATAAATTTAGCTTCCCTTATGAAAAGGTTGCCAGATTTGACAAAGCGTATTACACATAATTTGGAAACACACCTAAAAGGTAAAATGATATACATTTGAAACGGTTAGGGAATCGGATATGCAAAATGTCAGAAAAATTTATACCCAAGTAGAGTTTGTGCTCGTTTACAGTTAAGAAAGGGGGATGGAAATATCATCAGATAGGTTAGAATGATTTGAATGCCGCGAGAAAAATAATAGTACGGATTGATTGGCATTGATATCTAAACCACAACAGCCATCGGTTAAGATAACTTGAAATTTCCATTATCACTCCCATACAAATGATTTCTCAATATCTGAACCGATTCTTTGAGGGCACTAATGGCTATTTCCTTCACAATGCTGTGTGTTAGGCCCAGGTTTTTACATTTGTTGGCAAAGAAGGAGGGTATGGTACCTCGTGCTCCCACCATCAGACCTATTACATCAATGTGGGACAGGCTTTTACCTTTTAACCCTTAAATTGGCAAAACTTCATTTCTCACACTAGTTTATTGCATCGTGTCGGACTGTAAAGAAAACAACTATCGCAATGTCCATATTTTATATGTTGTACAATATTATAGTATTGTGAAATTTAAATTTTCCTACCAATTTTTTTCTATTGCTCTATTAAAATTATAGCATATAGCCTATTAACCTGTTGTATCCTATAGGACACTTTGCGAATTTAAGGGTTAAGTACTTAGTACAAGCAATAAACCAAAATGAAACTTTCAAATTTCAATTCATCCTAATATGGTTTTCTAGTATACGCCCCTTGTACATATAACTCCTCAATTGAGAAAAGCGAAATACAGGCTTAACAATGTTAATTACATGTACTGCGCTTTTCTCTTGTTATTATAACAGAAATACATTTTCATTATCTGCTGAAATAATTTATTTATACATTTTATAATATAATTACAAATAACCTGATTAATACATTAATTAAACGAACAATTGTTGAAAACGCAGTTATTAAATCCGAATGAAGGAGTGTTACTTTCTTTAGATAAAATAACCATGCAATTAGAAGATGAAAATATAGATGTGGAAGTAGGATTTCACACTTTATTTAGTACTTCTGTACGATATTTTTGGTTAATCTGTCGGTTGTTACATCATCGTTACATTAATATATTCATGCTAATCGATTTACGGGGAAACAGTTGGCGACACTGACTAAACGAAAGAACAACCATACGATAAATTGGTTGTGATAAATCGAGTTCCAAAAATTATCCCGATGTATGACTGTGATTGGTTGGAATTACAATTTCATTACACTTCATTCATCTAAAATGGAATGACGTCATATGAACGAAATAGTAACTATATAATTTCTGTAACTGTAATTTTAATTCTATTTCCTATTTTGTTTTATTTTATACTCTCTTATAGGCCTATTAATATTATATCTGAACTGCGACCGAACACGAGCGTTGCTCATTCGGTCTCAAATTTTGTTAATACTACTGTATCTCCTTTTTTTATATTGTTTGTATTATTTTATTTCTATTTCTCTTGTTTCTTTGTAATTATATTCTTCTGTATATTTAAATTTAAATAAATAAATAAATAAATAAATAAATAAATTTACTTCTATGGCGCTTCAAATCTCAGGTGATTTTTGGCCTCATTCACAAACTTCGTCCATTCTTTATTGTCGAGTGCTTTATACACAGCTCCGTCGATTCAGTGGATTTTCTTTGGGTCTAAAGAAAGCAGAAAACAGTACGATGTGGTCTGTTGTTGTGACGAGAATCCAAGCCCCCGCACATCGGTAAGGCATCATGTCACAAACACTTTCATGTCTGAGTATTTCTGACAAAGTAAATATTATTGAACGCCTTGAAAACTGCACAAATGTGAGGGATATTGTTGGAGAGAGTAAGGTAATATATTTTTCCCTTTATTTATTGATTTATTTCATTATTGATTGATTGATTGATTGATTGATTGATTGATTGATTGATTGATTGATTGATTCATTCATTCATTCATTCATTCACATATATGCATATATATTTATTCACTCCTTCATTAATTCATTTCTTCTTTCCTTCCTTAATTTCACACGCTCACTCACTCACTCATTCCTTACTTCCTTTCTTTTCTTTTTTTCTGTTCTTTTTTCCTTTATTTATTTATTTGTTTGTTTGCTTGTTTGTTTGTTTATTTATTTATATACTATAGGCCTAAGTTTCAAATTAGACTGTTTTAATTGGATTTTCACTGCAAGATGAAGCTTTAATATTTAGATTTCTCAAAACTTTAAAGAATTTTTACCGTTCTAAAATAACTTTTATGAATATAACGCTAAAGGATTTTGTCACATTTAAAAATAATTTTAAGTTATATTATGTACAATTAAAAAATCCTTCCATCAGAAAGAAATCATGTTAAAGAATTTTACAGTTTAAAGAAAGTGTTCTTCAAGAAGAATGTCAAGTTAAATATAATTTTTTTTTCCATTAATGGAGTATAAGGGTTTGTGTCATTAGAATGTTTTCCCACCCTCTTGGTCCGAAAAACGTCTAACGCTACGTTGACGTCATTGATGAAAGAGCCAAACAGAGCTATTCACCTCACGTTATTTCAATAGCGAACCCGCTATTTATAGACGGATAACGAAATTTACCGTAGGCCCAATTCGGTGTTAAAACATTGAATTCGTTTGAGATTTACTACAGTGAATTATATTCATCCACTTAAAACAGCTCAAGATGGATAAATTAGTCTATCGGAAGTACAAGAAAGCTCAGGAAAGAATTTTTCGTTGAGATTCCAACAGACAAAATGTTGAGTCGTGACTACTCCGCCAAATGAAAATGTACCTTCGTTTAACTCGTCGTAATTTGGACACCAGTAAATATTTTGAGTAGCGACCGCTTTTAGAATTAATTTCCATTCTTTCTCAACATTTCTTTCGGTTTGGCCTCCCCATCCAAAGTTCAAAAGCAAATGATCTAATGGTACCAAGTTGAAGAAAGGAGTTAAATGCTTAAAACCATATCCATCACTATAAAATCAGGCCAAAGTCTCTGAATGACGTGTGTGCTTAACGAAATACATCAGATAAAGAATTAGGCCCACCATTGGAATTGATGTTAATTTTAAGAGATATTAAGTGGGATTTCACTGTAGATACAAAGTCACGTCCCGGCCGTATTCTTGCTGGATGCCGCCACATGTTTCACCCTCTCCTAAGTGGCAGCTTGGACGCGGACCAACACATTCCAGTTAATGCAGAAACAAACGCGCACTAGTTCTCGCGGAGGCGTCAGCATATGCTGCACGCATAACGCCTCACTTCCTGTATTGAAATACTGCATCCCGATGTTTCTAGAGACACTCGACAGTCTTACTACAGAAAAACAGAAATAGTCATGTGATAACCGTATGTTTTACTTGCTTTAGAATTAAATATTTGCTTCCAATTCCCACATAAATATTCCTTCGAATAATAATAATAATAATAATAATAATAATAATAATAATAATAATAATAATAATAATAATAATAATAATAATAATAATACCAATAATCATAATATGTATTTGTACTTAATAATCCATCATAACGATAATCTATTACCGGCAGGAATTTGGGAATTGATTCTGTTTGTATAGTGTGAAATTTTCTTTCTTGTATCTTCTAGACTGAGGGCTTTGTGTCATGTTAGTAGCACGTCTCAGGAGTCCCACTATTAAGGGGTTAGATACAGCTTACAACAGTAAATTTTTTGGAATTATTAACATTTTTTTTTTTTTCCTTCACTATTATATTTTGTACAATAATGAAAATTGGTATGTGCAAAACACTGTCCTTCTGCTATATGAAAAAAATATTTTTATGCTCGACCATGCCGAAATGTAGTAATTATACACCTGGTAGCAGACCTTTAATGCATGTCATTAAAGTACACCTACTCATTAAAGGTCAGGTCTTTCAGCCAATGACGACTCAGGTTACAACTGTTCAGCCAATGACAGGTCAGCTTTCTACCGTTATAAAACCGCAAGTATCGATTATTTTCGGATATGCAATCGAAAGAGAATTAGCGAAAAGTCACGGAGGCTGGAAATCCAATACTGTCGCAGAAGGTTATGTTCTGTTACTATAATAATTAGCGTTAATTGTAAATAATATTCAAATAAATTCAATTTGTCATCTCGTTTTTCAATGTCTAATTTAATTTCAATGTTATCTCTGTAGGTTCTTATGGCCTAGCAAGGTCAATGTGGACATCTGTTCCTCGGAAAAAATCAATACTTTCGCGTCTGCGCACATCTCACAACATACGGAACATTGCTCAATGTCGAATACAAATAAAATTAATAATATCAAGTTAGAAATATGGTCGAGCATAAAAAGTCGTATGAAACTCGCCTATAATGGTAATTAAGAAACTCGTATGAAAATTATGAAACTCGCTTGCGCTCGTTTCATAAATATCCATACTCACTTCTTAATTACCTTCATTATAGGCTCGTTGCATAATGTACTATTACGATTTAAAAAATGTGCAGTTCACTGTGAAGTGATGAAACGTTTCCCTCATAACTCATAAACTTGTTAAATTTTTCATGTTCCCTCTCTTTTATTTTATTGCTGAAACTCATGTTTACAATATCATTGGCCTTTCAACTACATTCCTTAATAAATAATATTTTCTTTATTTTGTGTTAGAAGAAAATACTGATATTTGACCATTTTGTAAAATGAATTTATTTTTTTTATCAGACAATCTATCAAAGATAGAGAAGTGATCTTGCATCATATTGTAGATATGAATACACACAAGAAATTTCATCACAGAATGTTGGATAGTTTTTTAGTTATGTGGGAAACGCTTCATCACTGCACAGTGAATTGAATTTCGAAAAAAAAATGTAGGCCTAAATAATTTTTTAAATCGTAAAAATATTTTTTTCACATAGCAGTAGGACAGTGTTTTACACATATTAATTTCCATTATTGTACAAGATACAGTAATGAAGGATAGAGTTTGTCGAAATCTTTACAATAATGAGATCAGGACGGACTAAAATATCCAGTAATAAGGAACGGATGATTATCGTGAAAATTATTAAAATATTGATCTGAGATATTTAATTTGACCTAAGACAGTGCTGCTTAAGATCATAACTATATGCTCATTTTAATTCCAGAATAACTACAGTTCTACCAAGGTATAAGCATATTACGTGATAAAATTTCTTTGAAGAAAATCTGTAAAATTTGACAAAAGAACAGATTAATTATTTGATGCTTATACAGACAGTGATTTTGGAGTCAATAATAATTTGTACCAGATGTTTTGGGTTGTTCTTTGCTATGCGTTTCTTCGTGATGTAGGCCTAATCTGCAGGAGGCAGAGCGTCAGTGCTGCCACAAGTGTGCACTCGACCGAGTGACAGAACTAATGTCACGCTTCACGTAATTGCGCGCGCGCGCGTGCCTGGGGAAAAGTCACGCTCGTAGCCATCTTGTTTTGGTGTCAAGGATTTAATTCCTTTTAGGAATAGAAACAAGGGTCATGTGACGGTACAACGAACAGTACCGCACATCTCTTCTTGAGTTCCTTCTTATTATTTTTCTACTTCTATTTCTTCCTTCTTCTTCTTCTTCATCTTAATCACGAAATCACTTTCAACGCGACTGTCGGATTTTTGTTAACCGTAAACATAAGCAGGAAATACAATAGAAACTTAAGTTTGAAAGAAAATTCTATTTAACTAATGACTGTCTAAACAACTCGTTGTGATAAATATTGAACCGCAATAAAATACTGTGTCAAATAAAACTTTCAAGCTTAAGCCAAAAGTCAGAAAGCTAGAGAAACAACCTCTATAGAAGTGGCAGGACCAATTCTTGTAATCTTGAAAGCCGAAAGGCCCTACAAAATGGCTAAAACTTGAATGTATTTATTATTATTATTATTATTATTATTATTATTATTATTATTATTAAATCATAATAATTACACTCCACCCCATCATTATCGTCATCTCATTTTGACCTCCATAAGAATATTCACTGTTACCTTTTTCTTACATATACAGAGTGGCTGGCCTTCTATGCCCAAGGTTGCGGGTTCGATCCCGGGTCAGATCGATGGCATTTAAGTGTGCTTAAATGCGACAGGCTCATGTCAGTAGATTTACTGGCATATAAAAGAACTCCTGCGGGACAAAATTCTGGCACATCCGGCGACGCTGATATAACCTCTGCAGTTGCGACCGTCGTTAAATAAAACATAACATTAATTTAACATTAACATTATACAGAGTGTTAAAAAAAGTATCCAATTTTTAGGAGGTGCTAGTATGCATCAAAACAAGAAAATAATGTCAAATAAACATGGGTCCTACAACACATAGACTACTTTCTGAGACCTGAACACTTGTTCGTAGGGTTATTTTACGACGCTGTATCAACATCTTAGGTTATTTAGCGTCTGAATGATATGAAGGTGATAATGCCGGTGAAATGAGTCCGGGGTCCAGCACCGAAAGTTACCCAGCATTTGCTCGTATTGGGTTGAGGGAAAACCCCGGAAAAAACCTCTACCAGGTAACTTGCCCCGACCGGGATTCGAACCCGGGCTACCTGGTTTCGCAGCCAGACGCGCTGACCGTTACTCCACAGGTGTGGACCTTGTTCATAGGAGGTGCTCAATGTGACGTCCATTCATTGCAATGCATTCCTTTGCCCTTCGGCGTAAGGAAATTGACCTGCTTGTTCTTGATAACCAAAAATCTAGGGGTTTTAGGTTAGGGAACGAACAGGCCAAGGTGTGGGGCCTCCTCGATCGAACCAGCGGTCCTGAAATGTCAGCGTCAGATGTTCACGCACATTGCGGAGAAAATATGCTGGTGTGCCATCATGCATGGACCATATCTGTAGTCTTTGCTGACATGGTACATACTCCAGCACGGTAGGCAATACGTTAATAAGAAAGTCCTGATAACGAGCTCCAGTTAATCTCTGTGGTAGCACGTATGGCCCTTCATCTATCGCCAAGAAATCCCGCCCATATGTTGATTGAGAATCGGTGCTGATGCCTTATTTCTTCAATTGCATGGGGATTTTCATTTGCCCACACATGCTGATTACGAAAATTCACAACAGCATCTCTGCTGAACCCCGCTCATAGCCACAACGAAACTTTTGTTTTCAGTATTCCTTGCGACGTATCAGTATTCTATCAACTACAATATGATTATCTGGTAGTCTGCTGTATTGTAGGACAGAAAAATGCATTGCCCTAAATCAGCGGTCGTCAACTCAGTGCACTCTTGAGCTAGCGTCTCTTACAGCACCAGCGTGGATTCGTGGCTGCTGGCGGGCATGCTCTCTACCTCTTCGTGCTGCACGACGGGGCAAATCATGTTGCTCCGCTTACCCTTTACCCATTTCAGCGAGTACTGACGACCACTGCCATAAATGGACGTCACATTGAGCACCTCCTATGAACAAATGTTCTGGTCTCAGAAAGTATGTATTGTAGGACCCAAGTTTATTAGACTTTTTTTTCTTGTTTTGATGCATACTATCACCTCCCAAAATATTGAATACTTTTTTTTAATACCCTGTATACTTATCTCTGAATTATCACCAATGTGTCATTGAAAAAGTTCATACAATAATTCGAAAGATTGCTTAATTAAAAGGGGAATTCATAAGTTCTTGGCACTGGCATTCGTATCTCTTCGAGATATTTCTGTTGCAATGGATACTCTTCTAAATATGGTTGTTACTGCTGTCTTCTTCAATAACATTATTTTGATAACTATTATGTAAGTGGTAGACCTAGAAGAGGTAGAAGGCAGCAATTTCCCTACGATATAATTGTTCAATGTTTACGAAGAAACCTTCCCTGGATTTCATCGTACCAGCAATTTAAGCGAAGACTGTAACAATCTCTTTCAGCTGGTAATAGGGAAATAAAATTTATCGTTATAAACAACACTGGAGGAATTTCTAAGAGAAGAGGCAGACGCAGAAACAGCCTCAACATTTGACTGTTAATAAAAGAAGTGCATGAAATGTATTAGTATGGAACATGAAACTCAAAGAAGACAGAATTTTGGATTACTTTATAAGAAATAGACAAAACCTGAATTTTTAATAACATGTCATTAAATAGTATATAGACGATCAGTGAGACATTATTTTTTCATATTATTTTTTTTTTCTCAATTTAGCGGAAAGAAAACTACTTTTCGCGTTTTTATGCGAAATATTACCTGCGCTGCCGCTTTAATTTCGCTTTATTATTAATGAAAAATTTAATAAATAGCATTGTGGAAATGATAATTTTATTATCTTAAATTTGACAGGAATGCAAATAAAAATAAATAGTCTACAATACAATACTTATAATTTTATTAGTTTACTATTCATAATGTCCCTGAGACAAAAAACGCCATGTATATCTTTAACGCCACCCTATTAATTCTTGTTAACGACACCTGATTTCGGTAGTGCACTACTGTAGCCTGCATTCGATTGCCATATAGTGATGAAATGAATTACTAGCTGTCCTCTGACATTTATGAGTGACATGATATTCCAGCATTTTGCTGTTGGGTGTTGATAGTGAAAGGCTGTTCTTATATCAAGGTAAGAGGCAATATTTTATTTTGTGTGTTGAGCAAATAATAACTATACCAAACTATATATTTTCGTGATCCTTAAACATTCTTCTATGCAGAGAAAGTATTTGCTACCTATAAAATTTTAAAATGTTAGAGAAACAGGCGTGTAATGTTATCATGTAGCACTTTAACGCCACGTGGCATTAAAAGTCTACCGATAAAATTTTAAGTTATGTTAGTACAGTACTTATTTGTTTAACGATAGTCCTCAGTATTTAATAGTATTTTCATTGCTTTTATATTCATATTGTATGAGGTATTTACATGGTAAATGTGGAAACATAAGGAAAAACACCAACCTTTCAACTTACAAATGTATATAATGTACACAGTGATGATATTGGTTCAACTGTTTATCAAACTCTTTTTTTATTTGCTTTACTTGTGCAGAACATTCATATTTAACTAAGGTTAATGATTTTGTGTTTATAACTTTCTACTGTGTCTCGTTGTCTCTATTTTTGAAAGTAAGGAGTTACCGGAAAACATATTTTCCTAATCCCTCTGGTGTTTCAGCTTCAGATCAAGAATATTTCATTAGTGATATTGTATCTTTTATTAACAGAAACTCGAATATAGTTGCTCAATTCAATTTGTGTTGCTTAGAAAAAATAATTAATTAATAATTATAAGTGTATAGGTTACTAGAAAATAGACAGCGTTAATTGGACAAGCTGTTCCCAATAACGACAGTATACAAAGTTTTCCTATTTGAATTGTATTTCTTCTCCGGTATATAATATCACCATTTTCATTCTGTTATTTTCTAAAGATAAGATTAAAGTTCCTTTGTCATAATTTTTGTGTTTGTACATAACTTATTTCCAGAGCAACAGTGACTTAAGTGTTAAGGTGGCGTTATTTGATACGTGTACCTTATTATTTCCTGGTAATTTACAAATCGCTTAATTCTTACATCTACAATTTTTCACATGGGCGCATAAATGGATGGAAACTACCTGCCAGAAATATAAAAGCTGAGATTCTTTGAAAAACGTAAATGAGTAAATTGCCTCTATATTTCAAATATCTCATGTTGCAACTTTCGTGCAGCCTATAGCCTATAATCTTCTTAGTGGAAATAAGAACACTAACAAAACCATAAAAGCGAATTCATTCCGCAACTATTAATGATCAATTAAAGAAATTCGTGATCCGATTGATGGAATTTTAACAGAAAACAGCAAAGAAAAATGATAGTATGTCCGTAACTACTGTGTTATAATTTGAGAAGCTTTTCACTTCAAGCATATAAACTTGTAACAAAATTTGAAACATATATTCTTGGATTAACTTATCGCTAGAATTTCTCAATTTTTGCAAAGTGAGTCAATTTCGCTTCAAATTAAACATTGTGCTGTAATTCGCGAAAATAATATCGATAGTTTACTAACAAAAATCACATGATTTGTAGAAATATCTTCAAATCGTTTTAATAACCTGTACTTTTTATTGTGTTTACGAGAAAAAGGAGTGTTCCTAACGATCAGTAATGTTTCGTGTACCATGAAACAATGTTTTTCATGTTCAGGAAAAGGGTAGGATGTTTGAGGAAAGCTTCTGAGGAAATTTAAATGGAGGAAAAATATTGGAAGAATTTCTTGGATGAAAATAGTTTTGGAAAATAAGACGTTTGGAATTTCGGACTGAGATACAGTAAATATCCTAGAATCCTCTTATTTTCTTAAGCTAACGCAATCAAAAGAAGCGCCGTCACTCTCTAACACATGAGGCTGAATACGATATGTTCACGTTATTCAGAGGTTAATGTCTGCCAACGGCACATCCGTGACAAATTCGCTCAGCTGACTCATCGATTAGAAAATTGATACACCATCGCAGCTAATATAATGCCCAGTTTCACGGCATTTAGATACGCTTTTAGCACTGATGTGGGTCAGGTTGACACAAACGATGACAGAGGTTCAGTCACGAAATTAATCAATAATCAGATACGTCGTCATTTAAAAGGATGATCCTACAACGTGATAAAATACTGAGATAATGTTCAGAAGGACACGGGATGTAATTTATTGCATCTCATAGGGTGGTTTTAAATTGTATCGATTGACACTTGTCAATTACTCTAATAGGCAATGCGGAGAGATTTATTACAGAACATATACGTAGGAAGCTGAGAAAATTTTACAGGTCATGGTGAAATTGAATAGTATTTGTGGTCAGAGATAAACGTGTGTCCACATCTGTGAAGTAACGGTTACTGCGTCTGGCCGCGAAACCATGTGGCCCGGGTTCGATTCCCGGTCGGGGAAAGTTACCTTGTTGAGATTTTTTCCTGGGTTTTCGCTCAACCCAATATGAGCAAATGCTAGATAACTTTCGATGCTGGACCCCGGACTCATTTCACCGGCACTATCACCTTTACTTCATTCAGACGCTAAATAACCTAAGATGTTGATAAAGCGTTGTAAAATAACCTACTAAAAATAATAAAAAAATAAACGTATTAAGTTTACTTAGAGGAAAAAATCTAGAATTGTTCCAGTAAAATTAGTGAATAAATAGAATAAAATTAGTAAGTAGGCCCCACTAAACTAAAAGAAGAAACTACATTTATACAGAGCGCCAAAAATTCCTAAGAAGTTTCCTTCAATGACAGACGGATAACGGAAAATGTTAACTGTAAAAATCCTAAAGGTTAGTCCACAACAAACCGTGAACGATATTCATAAAGACACCAGTAGAGTACGGAAAGCGAAGGATGTGAAAGTGAAGATTTTTTAACAACAATATATCAAGAACAGAAACGACTATTTATATCGATATGCAGGGTAAAGGTTAATAATATTGTTATATGAGTAATATTGTGATAGTTATTTTTGAGAATTTATTACAATTTTATTGAGCGAGAGGAAGATCGGTTTTTTGCGTCAACTATTAAGGGGATGTTAGTGGACAAGTTGCTGCACAAAACCGGTCCTTCTCTCGCTCAGTAAAATTGTAGTAAATTCTCAAAAAGAACTATCACAATATTACTCGTATCACAATATTACCAACCTTTACCCTGTGTCAATAACAATATATAAAGTCGATATTAACCATTCTGATGTGTTATGTGTATAGCTTAATCGACCAAGGGCATTCTCTCAAGAGTGCAAGCCAGCCAACATAAACAGGCTAACCAACTTCAATATTTATGACAATTCACGTACATCAGTCTGTTCACATATGCACGTAGCATACTTTGAAAGTGATTCTATTGAATTTCTGAGTTAGTTAGAAACTATGGATGAAGAAGAAATTATGTCATGCCTCCTTGCCACAAAATAGCTTTATGATGAAAACAGAAAGAAACTAGTACGCTGTGATCGGAAACGAGAAAGGCAAAGTTAAAACTTCGCCAACTCTCACGTTCTCGTTCACGGGATTTGCCAAGCTTCTTATTAATTGTGAATTGTCACATTTAAATATATATATATATATATATATATATATATTTAACAATTTTCCCGTCCTCGTTCTCGTTGCCGTTTCCGCTTCCAGTTTATTGTGGATCAGGTCTAAAGGCTGGATCAGAATAAACCGGGAACGGAAACTACAACGAGAACGAGAATGGAAGTAATGTTAAAATAAAAGCATTTAAATGTGAGCCTTCACAATAGTTAATTGTGAATGCTCACATTTAAATACATTTATTTTAACAATATTTCCGTTCTCGTTCTCGTTGTAGTTTCCGTTCCCGGTTTATTCTGAACCAGCCTTAAGTCGTGGGAAGTGTTTCTTTACGATATGCAGATTGCAGTTTTTTGTTGTAGCCTTTAACCCATTTTAACCTAGCGTTACCATATGGTAACGCAGTGCAGAAAGGAATATAACTCGCTTCATACACATCCTTAATTAATAAAACTGGAATTTTTCTTTGTGAATCCAAGCTGCGTGATTGGTTCTTTCTTATTACATTATGAAATCACAAATTTATTATACCAGTTGGGCAAGAGCAGCTGCGCGATTAAGATGTTGCTTTCTCAGCAGCAATTTTGGAGAGCAACAAGAAGTAAGATAATTTATTTGGTACTTTGATTCACTTGATTGTAATGTGTATTGTGGTATTTTACTTATTGTTGATTGAGTATTCATGTACATCAAGCACAAGTTTACAATCCGTAACATTGTTGTGGATATAATACATTGTTTCTTACGTTACCATATGGTAACGCTAGGTTAATATGTTGTCACTCATTCTTTGTGCTCTCTTGCTACTAACAGTAAGATGAAGGAGTTGCAAGGAAGTACAAGTAACAAAATGTATGTTACAAACAGTGCGTGAAAGTGCATGAGATACTTTTGGAATTAGAAAACGAAAAATTAGAGCATTCTACATACAGCCACCAAAGCCCAACTTTGTATCTGACGAGAACTCTGCAGATGTAGAGGGTGGCATGTTCAACAACCTAAGTGGAAGGAAACAGAGTACTGAAGCTGGGGTTATTTTTGTCAATAGCGACAGAATAGGTGCACCAGATGATAAGTTATTCCTTTTATACGAGAAGAGGAAGTTGAATAGTCATCTGTGATAGAAAGAGAATGATACCGTCAACATTGCAATGTGTGGAAATGGTGCCATCAGGGAAACGTAAGTGGATAAAACAGTGTGTTATAACAGTTCAATCGATTTCTCCAGAGAGTGAGTTTTAAAGACAGAAATGTGACAAATTTTGTTTTCATTATAAAAATTCGCTTTATCTATGTAAAAACTGTTTTAGCCCATGTTCACATGGTTGTTAGATGTAGCTATACAAAATGCTTGGCAGCCAAGTAGAAGATCTGGGTCACCATTGAATGAATTAGAATTCAAATGGGAGATTTGAAGAAGTCGGGGAGCATCCCAAAAGGCAAGGGGTGACCGTCTACTTCCAAATACAGCGATATTGGAGCTACGAGACGTGTCCAAAAAGTAAGTTTCCCTGTGGCCGTTTGCAGAAATAAAATACAATTTTATGGAACGATTTATTCGAACAGATACAGGAATTGTTGAGCTATTTTTTCAACATATTTCTACCTGAATTGAGACTTTTTGTTACCATGGTATCAACAGAGAGGTGCAAACGGCTGTCACATACTGGTTCCAATTCCAGGCGGGAAACTTCTACGTGGGACAAAAGTTGTTCCCACGGTGTGACAAATCTCTCAGTTCCAGTGGGAAATATGTTGAAAAATAGTTCAACAATTTCTGTATCTGTTACAATAAATCTTTTCATGAAATTGTGTTTTCTTTCTGTAAACGGCTCCGGGTAAACTTACTTTCTGGACGTCACTCGCAGAACATCTGATTATATAAGATACGATGGAATGGAACGTTAGTGATTCCGATACCCGGAAACAAAAGACAGCGATGTGCTAGTGAGAATGCTCTTCCGACATACAGCTTCCTCAAAATTTGATGTAGCTCATGTTTTTTGTCATATCATAAGAAATGTTTTACCTTACTACCGAAATATGTGAAAATCATACAAAAAATTTAAGTAAAACGTTATGTTACGAAAATGTGTTTTGTTCATACGAGTATTTTGTGACAATAATTTTATTATGTATATTTGTTCAGGTATTGTGAAAGTAATTTTCTTAATTTTGTATTTTTTGTACTATTTGTATGGAGTGTGGTATTGTGTGGGGCAGAAACGTGGATATTACGACGAAGTGACAATAAGAATTGAAGCCGTGTTGGAAAGAGTGGGTGAAGAAAGAATGATGCTGAAACTGATTAGGACGAGGAAAAGGAATTGGTTGGGTCACTGGCTGAGAAGATGCTGCTTACTGAAGGATGCACTGGAAGGAATGGTGAACGGGAGTGAATGGTAAAGAGTTCGGAGCAGAAGAAGATATCAGATGATAGATGACATGAAGATATATGGATCATACGAGAAGATAAACACGAAGGCAGAAGATAGGAAACATTGGAGAATGCTGGATTTGCAGTGAAAGATCTGACCTTGGGCAGAACACTAAATGAGTGATGAATATATGATTTGTATGCTAAAGTTCAGTTAAGTTCAATAAATTGTTTGAAAGATGTCATTACAAGGCAACAACTCATTCTTTAAGATTTGACAACATAATGACCTAGCGTTACCATATGGTAACGCACTGTAATTCCACATATTCGCTTTAACAATTGAAAACAAAAGCATTGTTGTGTTCAATTACATCCATTTAAATAGTCTATAACAAAATAAACGAAAAACTTGACGGAAAATAATTCAGGCTTTTAAGGGTTAAGTAAATATTATCATTTCTCTCTGCGGTGGCTGAGTGATCAGACCTTCAGCCTGTCACGCAGGCTGCCCGGGTTCGAGTCCCTGTAGGTCTGGGATTTTTTATTGAATAATCCATAGTGACATTTGTGGCGGACAACGTCGCAATTGGGATTTTTCTCGGAGTTCTCCCGTTTCCCCCCATATTAGGCATTTACATTATTCCGTCACCATTTTTAAATTTCGTTATCATTCCGTAGCATTCCCCGATCGCCGGCTGGCGACGCACAGAGGGTGCTGGTCTAGGGACGAGTGGGGTTGTCTGCTCGAAACCTGGGTGCACAGAGAATCTCAGTGCGGTCAGTCAGTGTGAGTTTGGGAATGCGCCACTAGAAGGTTAGCGCAATAGACCTTAACAGGTCGCAGTGATGGGCCATAGTGCTCCCCTCCGTAAATTCCATTTCATTTCATTCCATATATTACTATTATTTTATTTTGTATTTTCCTTTTAAAATGAAGTACTGTACTTTATCTGCCTTCCTTAATGGAGGAAGAGATCAGTAGTTCTAAAATTGTATTTCAAATGTTTCTGTACGTATGACACGGAGTACAAACTAGAAAAAATTCAAAATAAATTTATAAAATCGTTATATTACAGACTTTATAATGAATATCCTACCTATGAGAGTTATGCTACAATGCTTCAACATTTCCATTTTACTAGTTTGCAAATTCGACGAAATTGTCAATCTTTAAACTTTCTTTATAAAATTATTAATAATAAGTTGGACTGTGTTGGTTTATTTTATTATATAACATTATATGCACCTAAGCTTAAAACGAAATTTCGAAATTTATTTTACATACCAAGGACAAATACTGAATCCCACAAAAATTCCCCAGTTTTCCAAATGTTACAGTTATACAATAAATTATATCCTCATCCTAATGTTGATATTATCAATATGAATTTCTCTAGATACAGAATTATTTGTTACGATATTTTACAGAATATTATTGTTAGTTAATTTGAAGCTACTTTCACCCTTATTTCAATTTCTCTTTTTTTCTTTCTCTTATTTCTATTTTGTTTCAGTCTTTAATAAGAGTATATTTCCTTTTCCTTGTTTATGTTTTATAAATTAATTTGTTAGTCGTGAATATTGTAATAATTGGGCTTTGCCTGTTATCTTCAACAACAAATTAATAAATAAATGAATAAATAAACCTGAGAATTTATATCTACGTTGAACACTGCTAAAATATTAAATCATAATCAGTAGCCTATACTTACACATATACTATTATGTAGACAGACATACAGTCAGAGGTTATGTCAAAAAACAGTATTTCCACTTCGCAGAACGCTGAAAAATATGAGTTTCCATTAAAATATCTAAAACTTAATTTTTGCAAGATATTTTCATTTTAAACTTTCAATAATAAAAAAAAATATTATCTATAAATGACTACATGAAATAATGAATACGTCATAAATAAATAAATAAATAAATAAATAAATAAATAAATAAATAAATAAATAAATAAATAAATAAATAAATAAATAAATAAACAAATAAAAAGTAAAAAACAACATAATATATTGTGCGTCCAAATGAATGACAACATCGCAAGCAGGTCGCTATTGATAGTTCGTTATGCCTAGTTTCTGGCTATGTTACAGTCCTACCAACTCACCCCCCTCTTAATCCATATCTTCCGCTCCCTCTCATAGAACGATAAACTTCCGGATATAGAGATCGTGGCAAAACTCACGTATTTGGTGTCATGTTTTCGTACCACTGTTGCAAGTAGACCTACTACAATTTTTATTGCAAAAGATATCGTCTACCAATTCCGATCCTCCGAATTTCGCCTTTTGCATGTTGGCAGATCTGATGTCACACGCGCTGTGTAATTCTCAAACATGGCGTAAGACATTTAGTTCAGTATTTCAGCGTTACAACTGAATGCTTAGTTGTAGAAATAAAGTGAAGGAAAATATAAAGAAATCATGATGATATTGAAAATAATAAACAAAGAATATATAAATAATATCACAATTGGTTATTATAATATAATATGCATAATATAGGTCTATAAGTAAGTAATTATTGACTGAATATGAAAGTGGAAAGAAAAAATATTAAATAGGAAGATACTGAAAGCAGCAATTAACTTGATTAGCTTCTTAATGAATTTGGTGTTCGATTTCTTTGTCTCGATAAGGCAAATGAGATTAAGATTACTTAACTTTACTTATTATAAAGACCCTGTCAGTGTCAGCAGCAGAAATGTGCCCCAATTACTTGGACTGGCTCTATCATAATCGTTCAATCATCGCTCCACTATCTCCACACAATGATTTCGTCGCGTCTGAAGAGCCGCTGCTTCAGAACAGAAGCCAGCCGAGGTCCGGATTCGTCAGCTGCGATGATGAGCGCGATAGACATCGGAAGCACCGTATTTGTTGAGTTAAGCGACCGGACGCGCAGCATGTCGGGGAATTAATTAGCGGGCAAGACGGAGCGTCCGCCAGCGGCACTTGTTGTTGGCCATCCTCGCGTGCCGCACGGCAGCGCCCGATCACGTGATGAGAGCCATGAAGTCTGCGACTTAATACCACTCCACTGGCTTTACTCTTTCCTCGCCATACCTCCTCTCTTTCCTCGTTGTTTTCTTTAACTTTTCTTCTTGTTCCTATATTATTTTCATCACTCGATAATACACACACACACGCACATACATACATACATACATACATACATACATACATACATACATACATACATACATACATACATACATACATACATACATACATACATACATACATACCGGCTATTCCATACGAAATCGATCAGTAAAAAACCTCGCATTTTTTTATTCTCTAATTTTTTCCCTACTTATACAAGGTGCTGAGGGGAGTGCATTTTCAAAAAAATATTATCTAAAGTCAAACGGTTTTCGTATTATTGAGCGACAAATTTAGCGTATTTTATAAAAACAAGCCTCTTTCAGCGCTCAGAACAATGGAACCATTTACTGCAGAACATTGAACGAGAGCTTATTTTGAAGCTGACATTTGGTTGGTTATGTTATGAAGTAATCCCTATTTTTATTGTACACAGAGAGACAGATAATCTGATTTTACTTGCTTTTAGCCTTTTTGGCCATTTGTAAAAATGTAAAAAAATATTGAGAAAAAACCTTGCATTATTAAGAGGGATTCGGCATTGTTTGCTTAGTGGTAAGGCAATAAGTTCCGAGGGTATTAAATAGATTATTTTTACACGCCTAGACTTGAACGGCGCTTATACTGCACGCACTGGCCGAGAGCTGAAGATAAGCAAGAGTTGGGCGTCATTTCACTCCTGTGTTTATGAAAACCTGTGATAAAGCTATCACAGCCATGCGCTGCTAGACGACACATCACGTGTTTGTCTCCTGGTCTTGCTTGTCTCTGGCTAGCTCCCGTCTCACAGTCAGCTGGTTACTTCACGCGCGTAAATTTATTTTCTTTATTTGATATTTTCAATACTTTCTTATCAACATACCATCAGTAAAAAATATGTTTATTTATACTGTCAATGGGGAATCTAACTATATATTTTTAAAATATAATTTTCCCTGGCCAAAGGCGTCTTAATGAGGAAAAATCTAAATTTCTCCATTTCCATGAAAAGTAAGAAAATCTGTTTATATGTCAATATAAACTTTAATTTCTCTGCATCAAAATAAACCATGATTTTGATCATTGGGTGAAACGGTTTCGGAGTTACAACAGTTTAAAGTTGCTAATTTTATGAAAATACGATAAATTTAAATATTTTAAATTTAAACACTATGAAGTTCTGATGTCTCAAACTTTGCACAAAGCATTGTATCACAGTTCTCTACGTACAAAAAAAGTTTAATTGTATTTAGAAATTGTAAGGTCAATTTTCTCTATATTTCGGTCGATTTGAGATGGAATAGCTCATACACACATACATACATACATACATACATACATACATACATACATACATACATACATACATACATACATACATACATACATACATACATACATACATACATACATACATACTTGCGTATTTAGGTAAAGACCGTTTATTTAGTCCTGACAGCTCAGCGACGCGAAAGAGGGGAAGTAATAGGAATAGTGGTGAGAGCTCCGGAGTAGAGATAAGGGCGAACGGTTAGTAAAGAAATGGAGTACAGCTTAGCTATACTGGAAACACAACGCTATACCGCATGCGTGACATCCGATCGCTTTGAATGCAGGCGACAGACTAACCTAAACATCCCTTGGCTTAACTTAATGGACTCGCCTGACCCAGGCGCACATTGTCGGCGACTGTCAGGACTAAATAATCGGACTGTACACTCCAGTGCATTGATGGGTGGACGACATAAATTTCGATGGCTAAGAATTGGTACCTCATATCTGTAAATTTGCAGGTGAATAAAGAAACTGTTTTGAAAATTAATTAATTTTTCACAAAATACTGTAGACAAGTTGTTTTAATCTAATATTAGGGGTAGTTATCCAAAGAGCGCGCAGTCCTACAAGAGTAGGCAGCTTTAATTTTCTATGATGGCTGCATTGCAACGAGCTGAAGTGTAACTTGTAAGAAGGTGTCTTCATAAGCGATGTTCTGATATAGAAGTCAGTTTTTATTGCTGAGAATTATATTAGTTATTGGTAAATTGCAATTTTTTTATAATAATCTTGTAATGTTGTGTATTTTGAAATTAGTTTCTTTCTCAGGAAATAATTTTGAAATAGATTTTATATTCTGCGCATGGAAAACGTTCTACCATAGCCTATAAGCTCGCATAAAGCGGGAAAATCTTACTTCCATTCGTCGATGGCTTTTTCTCACTACTGTACAACCAGGCCTCAAAGAGGGCGCACAGCTGGATCCCTCAAGAGTGCGTGCGTACTCCAGGAAGACAGTAACATTTCTAGCATTGTCGGATAAAATAAATCAGTTTAAACTTCTTACACTTCTAGAAATGTTAATGTTTCTTGTTGATTATAAAGATTAATTTTTATATAAAATTTTCTACTAAGTAGGTATACTTTAGTATATTTACAATTTTGTAGAATAGACATAGTGTCATTCTTCGTTTTAGGCCTGCAGTGCGAAAATGAATTTCTATAAAAGAAAATCAAATAGAAAATTAATTTTCACAGAAGAAATATTAAGGGACTGTAGAGACGAATAATAATTGAGAAAGTAAAAGGAATATTGCCTCATGCCTCAGGATTAACGAGTCAACATTAAGGAAAAGGCTAAAAGCTGTAAGTGTTTATTTTGACATTTGGATTATTTACCTGAAATTGTTGCTATTCTTACCCTATTAGGCTATTGTCACCACAATCATCATTATGATTATGATTATTATCCACATAATTTCGTAGAACGCTGATCTCATTTGCCTTAGTATGATTCAATTGAAACAACTTATAACCTAATATTTTCAATAATATTATTTATTATAGGGCACAGTTCCAACGTCTCTTGTAGACTGAAACCAGTATTCAATCCTGACCAGGAACGAGAACTTGCCCAGCATGTGAGAGACTTAGATACCAGATTTTATGGTATTACGGAACCCAGCTCATGAAGTTTGCATTTGACTTCGCAGACGAGAACAAAATAGAGCATAATTTCAACTCAGTTAAAGGATTAGCAGGGGAAAACTGGGTGTATGGATTTTGCAAAAGTCATAACTTCTCTGTTCGTAACCCGGAGAAAGTTAGTATGGGACGGATCAACAAGATTCAGTGCACCAGATTTTTTGGTAATCTGAGAAATGTAATGGAACAAAGAAACTTCCTCCTCATGGCATATATAATATGGACGAAAGTGGAATCTCCACAGTCCCTAATCACATCCCCAAAGTCATTTCACCAAAGGGGAAACGTCGTGTAGGGAAAGTTGCATCAGATGAGAGAGGACAGACAGTTTCAATTGTATGTTGTCTGTCTCCAACAGGCATATATATTCCTTCAGCTATTATTTCTGGAAGGAAGAGACTCAATCCTGAATTGCACAGAGATGCTCCTGAAAGCTCCTTGCACCTAATCGGATTCTGGATTAATAAACACGGAGTCCATTCGGTCGAAGGAGAAAAAGCGACTGAGGATTGACCCAGAAACTCCCACAACATCCAAAGAAAATTACGGTATTTACTGTCCAGGTTGTGGTGAAAAATATCAGGAACCGTTGACAGAAGACTGGGTGCAATGTGAAAACTGCAAAGAATGGTGGCATGAAGCCTGCTCATGCTATGAGGGAACTGGTGTATTTATTTGTCACATATGTTAGAGCGTATTCTTGAAGAACTGTATGCGTACTCTTAGATGCTTGTTCCTACAGGAGTGTGCAATGCCCAGATTTTGATTAAAGGGCCAATTCTCATCTATAATTTCTTGTGTAACTGATTTATGTCTTATGTTTAAATAAACAATGTTCAATAACTTCAATGACATAAAAAGTTTTTACTTTATCACTCAACTTTAATGCTGGAAAGCAAATTAATTTATGTGCGTACTCTTAGAGTCCTTTCCCCTAATTGTACGGTAATTATAATTTTAATTTTATTCTTAATATTATATTATTCTTTTACCTTATTCTCTCGTTCGCTGACCTACCGTTCTATAACAACTGTGAATATACGTAAATATTTTAAATATTTTATTCTGTAAATACACACATAAATGTGTATTTGTGTGTGTTTGTGTGTGTACGTGTGAGAGAGAGACTAACTTGGCGTGACATTACTATGCGTAATGATAGGACATTATACAAAATTTTTGAAGACTGAATTGAAATGACGAAAGAGAACCTCTATTTATTTCAAACCTTTAAAGTGCTCTAATGTACGTAAAATGATTACTTCGCATCTCACCATTACGATTATGTTCCAATGAGCTCTACACAAAGGCACGCATACACATGCACACTCCCATAAACATGTTGTAATTATCTTAATACAACTTCTTCGCATGTCAAAGAAGGCCTACTATGCTCTAATTTTATTGTTTCTTAAGTGTTTGGATTTGAAATATAATACATATTGCTTTTACTGAAACATCAGGAAGACAGGCAAAAATTATCTAACCTGCTTGGATATTAGGAAGTTTGTTGTCCACACCTGTGGAGTAACGGTCAGCTCGTCTGGCCGCGAAACCAGGTGGCCCGGGTTCGAATCCCGGTCGGGGCAAGTTACCTGGTTGAGGTTTTTTCCGGGGTTTTCCCTCAACCCAATGCGAGCAAATGCTGGGTAACTTTCGGTGCTGGACCCCGCACTCATTTCACCGGCATTATCACCTTCATATCATTCAGACGCTAAATAACCTAGATGTTGATACAGCGTCGTAAAATTACCCAATAAAATAATAATAAAAATAATAAAAGGAAGTTTGTTAAACAAGAGAAGTTCACCATTAGATCATTGAATATTGTATTCTTGGTATCACATATTTTGATAATTTGTGATTTATGAAGGTAATGTCAGAAGATGTAAGATCTAATTTAGGAACAGGTTCAGGATTTGAATGTAATAACAGACAAGAATTATAGTCTATAGCCTATAGATCAGGCCTGAGCATAAGAGGGGAGGTGGAAGGGACGTAAATACATCCGCTCATATCCTTTTCGCTTATACCGCCTTATAAAGAAACGCAGAGTAAGGCTCAGTGCATCAGTGGTGGATTTTAGGCGACCAGCGAGAGTCGAAAGTTTGTAAAAGTCTGATACAATCCGTCACTGATCTTCCTGCCCGCTAGTGCCAGACCAGAACATAATTGTCTTAGTCTAGGAAGGTGGAGTGGGGAGTTAAGGAGTGGTCTGAGATGACTCGGTCGAAATAATAGCGCCCAGGCCTGCTATGGACTAATAAAAGCTTGCAAAAATTTGTGCTCCGAGACGGCGAACGGGAGTAAGTTACAATCCCGCATGGACTGGTTACTCGTATTCAGTTGGAATTTTTTTGAAGTCATCTCCAAATGTAAGGCGAATGTCAGGTAATCCCATGGAGAATCTTCATAGTCATTTCGCTATCATCGATTTCACACGCAGCAGGGAGCCGTGCAGGTTAAACTGCGTGTTAAATAAACGAACTAAGTCTTGTCAACTTCTGTACCAAAACTGTCAGAATCCAAGACTAAGTTGACCGATCTCATAGTTTAGCAGTCAGAGCTTCTGGCTACAGTTCATTAAGTCCCGGGTACGATTCTCGGCTAGACCACAGGAAATTTTTCTTACAGACAATTTGTTCCTGCGTTCGTCCATGACCTGGAATTTAGATTGCTTCAATGTAAGACATCTCCTGCGCCAAGTAATCTTAATGGTCATCATATCATCGGGGTAACCTTACTTCGCCTTTCAGGACCCTAACTTCAGAGGTAGGCTAGGTTAAACATAAGTCAGTTTCAGGAGAAAAAGTCAGAAATGTCGGACAAGAACCTGATGACATTAGAGGGTGGGATATTGTCAACATTTCCTTTTATATTTGACGTCACAAAAGATTTGGGGTCTACACCTGTGGAGTAACGGTTAGCGCGTCTGGCCGCGAAACCAGGTGGCCCGGGTTCGATTCCCGGTCGGGGAAATTTACCTGGTGAGGTTTTTTCCGAGGTTTTCCCCTCAACTCAATATGGGCAAATGCTGGGTAACTTTCGGTGCAGGACCCCGGACTCATTTCACCGGCGTTATCACCTTTATCTCATTCAGACGCTAAATAACCTAAGATGTTGATAAAGCGTCGTAAAATAACCCACTAAAAATAAAAAACTATTTGGGATAAAGAAGTCGTAACAGTACTTATTGCAATGACTTCAACGATATTTTATTCTATGCATTTAGAATTTTCAAGACTAGAATTGATTCTATGAAATAAACAGATCTGACAAGTTTAACCTTTGAAGCAGATGATGATGATGATGGTAATGGAGATTGTAGTGAAGATGATAAATCTTTTAATTTTATTATAACACTACATTGAGGTATAGATACAAAATGACGAAGATCATCTAAACTGGTTTTAGAGATATTAAATTTTTTCAACGTCAATTATTATTCTCTCTAGACAGGCAAAATGCTATCAAATATGACTCGGGAGTCCGATATATTTGAATTCCAAGCCCCTTTACTACAGGCAACATGTAGAGCAATCGATCCGAACAGCTGCGAAGCGTGACGCGGCCTGCCTTATAACTTGCATTTGATTAGCTGCAAGGTTATTGGCTTCAACTTGTACACATTTGCATATTCTCGTACCTGATATAGTGTCGATTTATTGCATCGTAAAGTTATACTCCGTCGCTTATGGGAACACATGCAACAAGAGAGGTACAAGGTAAACAAGATATCACACGCGTCCAACCTAACCTCAAAGTAAAGAGCCATATCGTTACATTACTTGCTGTTTATAAGGGTATGAAGAAATTCACTGCAATTCTTAATTATTCAATGAAGTTCACCGCCGTGGACTAACAGTCAACTTGCCGGATTGTGAAACGAGCGGGCCCGGCTTTAAATCATTGTTGGGAAAAGTTACCTGGTTGTGATTTTTTCCGAGGTTTTACCTCAACCACTTGGGACGGAATTGCTGGGCAACTTTCGGCGTTGGATTTCAGACTCATTTCGTCTCCATTCGCATCATTTTATGTACCATCTTAATAGTTACAGCTTGACTAGGAGATCGTGGCAGACGTGGTTCCGGGATTCGCCTACAGGTTCCATCTGTCTGGAGGATCTGTCTGGAGCCTAGGAAACTGTAGAGCAGTGGTCGTCAGCGCTCGCTGAAATGTGCAATGGGTACGCGATGCCGTCCCGTGTGCACTGTCGTGCAACAGGGAGAGACAGAGAGCATACCCGCTAGCAGCTACGAGAGCACTATAGTGCACTGCTTTTTCAGCGGGTAAGAGAGGCTAGCCCCGGCGTGCTCTGTGCTGACGACCCCTGCTGTAGAGACTTCAAAAGTGGACTCTAGCAGACCGGAAGCTATAGCTCCCTGTGATACGAGTACATTCTGCGGTTATGAAATGCAAATCTTTTACAAACATCACATAAAATTTGTTTAAACTATAAGAATGTTCTATGTCATATGACGTTACAGGGGCATATTTATAATACATTACATCATTGTTTTTTAATGACCTCTTGAGTACCTGCTTGTAATATTACCCTGCTTATGCATCCACGTCACGTAATAGATTTATCAGAAGAAACTACTCGATCCGCTGTACGTTTGGAAACGGAAATGCGCTGCATGGTAGTATTATATTATCAAAGCAGATTAATGTGAAATCATAAACATACGAGGACCATGAGCTAGTTCACATAGAACAATAGGCGGCTGCCTATACGTTGAACAAGCTGTAAGTATAATTTTAAATACTGTATTAAATGAAAATCAAAATTTTAAAGTAATATGAGAAAAAGTAGAAGAAATAATTTTTGGATATAACTTACGGAATATGTTATTCGTAACTTTTCCTCTTTTATTCTGTCTTCATTATACTTTTCTTCTGTTTTCTTTTATTTATTCTTGTCCCCCATTTCTTCTGTCCTTTCCTTGTAGTATCCCATTGTACTTTATTTTTCACTTTTTGCATTTCTTTATTCGCCATCTCTTTTTCCTTCTTTCCTATAACTCCAGTTTCTCCTTCTCTTCCTGTGCATTTATCTCATCATTCGTTTTACTGCTTTCTCACAATTTCCTGCTTCCTGGTTGCTACTTCAAATTGTTTTCTCCATGTTCCTACATCTTCCTCCTTTTCTTTCTTCTTCTACATCCTTTTCGTTTCATCCCTTCTTCCACTCAATCCTGTCCTCATTCTGATATCCATTTTGTTCCATTTCCTGCTTTTCCACCTTTTTTCATTCCACTTCTTACCTTGTTCTCTTCTTCCTGTTTGTCTCTTTGATCTTCTCTTTCTAGCTGTCCATTTTGTCCTTTTCTTCATGCTTCTCATGTACTTTTTATTATTATTGCTCCTGCACCCTTCATGTTTCTCTCTATTCTTTCTCTTCTTTCACTCAAACTTATCTCTTCTCTTTCTTTTCTTTTAGTTCTCTCTCTCTCTCTCTCTCCATCTCTCGTAGTTGTTATTTTCCCAACATTATCTTCCAATTCACGCCTTCTTCCAGTCCTTCCCTTGAATTATTTTTTTATTTTGTAGTCTTCCCTTTTTTCATTTTCCTTCTTTTTTCAGCTGCTCATCGTCTCTCTTCTTCACTTCCTTCATACCTATGCCTTTTGCTGCAACTGTGCTATCGCCTGTTATTTAAAATCAATTGAATCGCCCGTGAACAAAATTACACACTTTTCTTGTTTCTACACATGTTACAACCTCCCGTCATGCAGGGGCCCTGAGTTCAAGAAGAGCCGTGTAATTCTGATGGACGTGTGTTGCATGAATGTGATGTAATGAGTGCAATTGTTTGACCGTCATGCAAAGCGGCGCTCGGTCACGTGATATTCGCGCCGTTTCTCAAGTTTGTGCAACTACACGTAACACTATCACGAAGTTGTCATGTCCGACATGCTAATCCCCAGAACGAGTGCTGCTCTGTAGACAGGTTGTCCACCCCGGTCCGATCGACTGCATGCAATCAATAGCAGAGGTAATATACGTATACAGAAATATAACGTATAACGCCTAATTTTTATAATGCTTTAGGAGAGAATCCGTGTTCCTCCTTATCAGCCAAAAGCGTTTCCTAACTGCGGCACAGAAATCAATTCCCGTAAGATCCAATGAGGTTTTTGTTGAGAATTAGCTGCGACTCTTAGGTTTCTTCTTCCATTCTTGATCCTTTATTATTCTGTTAACGCCAATATTTTCTGATTGCACTTTGCTGGTTCAAAGTAAGACTAAATAACGGAAAAAGAATTTCCTTACATATATGCTAGAGAATTAGAAATAACACATCACAATAACAAAAGTCGACAACAAACACACATTCAAAGTCTACAGAAAACCCACAACAACAACAACGACACACATACACAACACATACAACCACCCAACACAACACAAATAAGCTGCATTCCGAACAATGGTATACAGACTACTCAACATACCAATGAACCAACATGATTACAAAGTAGAGCTAAACACTATCAAATACATAGCACAAGAAAACGGATACAACCCAAACATAATAGACAATATAATACGGAAGATAAAACATAATCAGAAAAAAAGATAAGAATACAACACAAACACAAGAACACAAAAAATACATCACATTAACATACGAAAACAAAAACACACACAAGATTGCAACCTCAGTCATTAAATTAAATTACAATATCGCATACAGAACAAATGATACTCTACAAAAACATCTCGACACACAAACAACACAAACAAACAATACAATCACATAGGCGTATACAAACTCAAACGTAACAACTGCAACAAATTCTACATACAACAGACAGGCAGATCATTTCAAACACGTTACAAAGAATACATCACAGCCATAACAAAATTACAAAACACTTCCACATATGCAGAACACATCACAAATGCTAACCACACCTACAGAAACATCAACATAGACATGGAAATTCTATACATCCAACCGAAAAACCAGAAATTAAACACACTGGAACAATACGAAATATACAGACACACAAAACCACATTCAAATGAAATTCTCAACACACAACTCAATTTCAGAACACACACACTCTTTGGCTCCACATTACATTACACAAACACACCCCCACAGGAAACAAAACAAAAGTCGCCAAGACCAGCAACAACCAGTTCTGAAAATGGCCAATAGCAGGCTGAAACATGTTAACAAGGTAATATAAAATTTAACAAGTGAAAGATATAATATAATACCTTTTCCAAAGTGATATAGTGTTAAAAGTTGTGTAATCAAGATGTATAATTAGAAATTGTTTGAATGGACATATTCTTTCTCAAACCTAGTTAGGTGTAAATTTCTGACGCATTATTTTCCGTGATCCATGATGCAACAACCTTAACAAAACCGAGTCTTACAAGTCGGAAGCAGGTTTCACGCCCTCTACCTCAGCACATCTGTGGTCAGCTTATAGGCTAGATCCCCAGCCGTTGAAGCTGATTTCATAGATCGGATAACAATACTCATTGTAACTCTACACTTTCTTATGATGCTGAATGGGCACTGGCTCCATCTTCTCCATGAAGACCCGAATCAGCATGTATTCCGTACCATCATCCAAAACATGAAGCCTTAAAACGCAGGGCCAAGGCGCAGGACGTTCTACCTTCTTACATAATGTCAAATGCTAGCACGCAAGTTATATATGTGTTTTATTATGAAACATATGCGAAAACTCGATAACCATGTAAAAATGAAGTATGCACCAACAATATCTGTTCGAAAATTCACGAAAATCTCCTCATTATTTCACAGTTGCGTCAAAATGTTCAACAAAAATTGTAGTGGTTCGTTTGGATTGGTTTACATTTAAACGTTTTTGTCCCTTTTTGTACCCTATATGTGCAATTATTGTCCCAAGTTCGACAGGTGCCTAGATGACATTCGTGAATCCGACGTTGACAGGTGGGCATCCTGCCTCAGCCCTGATTGAGCAGGCGAGTAACATAATAAAACTGATGCCCTTCCTATTTTACATATCATTATTATTATTATTATTATTATTATTATTATTATTATTGTTATTATTACTATTATTATTATTATTATCATCATTATTATTAATGTTTCTTACCAATGTTTATTATTGTCTCACTAACATAACTTATCTAACTTTCATTATTTACTTTCATTATTCACTTTCATGTTGTTTTATGGTCTAGATATTAATGTAATAACTATTGTAAATCAACTGTATTCAATTAGAATTAGAGTCTAGCGGGGCGGAAGAGAAGGCCTACTGGCTTTGGCACTGTCAGATTAAATAAATAAATAAATATATATATATAATTTATTATTATTATTATTATTATTATTATTATTATTATTATTATTATTATTATTATTATTATTATTATTATTATACCCTCATTGAAAAGCCGTACTATTCCCAAGACTTCACCCCAGCCTATTTTTAGTATTATAGATTGTAGATGAAATGAGGTGAAAAGTGTTCTTGAAATGATAGAAGAAAGCGGGAGTATCCAGAGAAATATCTTCGCCACAAATTTCA
This sequence comes from Periplaneta americana, assembly GCF_040183065.1. NCBI lineage: Eukaryota > Metazoa > Arthropoda > Insecta > Blattodea > Blattidae > Periplaneta > Periplaneta americana. Next base: position 81,493,698 of record NC_091125.1, read on the forward strand.
TCCGACCGGGAATCGAATCTGGACAGTCTGGATAGAAGACCAGCGCGCTAGCACTTGAACCAGAGACGCGGTGAAACAAATAGGGACAACTGTCCTTATCTTGTTGAATATGAGACGCCGTCTAATCATTACTTTACCTTCAAATTATAAGAAAATCCGCAGTATTATAAATTACCACTTTGCAGTGTTTCGACGACCTGTCAAGTGCTTCTTCACATATGTTGTAGTGTCTCCGTTATTGGAAGAAATAATACCTTAATAAAAGTTTACGAAAATATATTGTATAACCATCATTTTATTCCGTGTGATTCTTCATGAAATTTAAGTCGAAAATATTCTTATACTTATGATTGCTGTCGTATCTAAATGCAAATGTTGAATTTTGCGCCCACATAAATTTTAAGTATGAAGTTTGTTATGAAATGCGTAAAGATGGTAGGCCTAATAATTGTGATGATAATAGTGATATTATGATGACAATTAACTCTTCGTATTCTGAAGAAACCTGTTCCACTGCCACTTTGTGTACAATACATTTCAAAGGTACGTAAATGTAGGTAATTGTGCAATGTTTAGATTTCAGTCAACACTGAACACAATGGGAGGCCGGCATTTTACTTTGTTTGTTGTTACCATCATTAGCCTGTGTTGACGTACAGAGGTCCAAAACATGTAGAAATCCAATTAAGCTCAAACTTAAAGCGCTATAAAACTAATCGAGGGTACATGAATGAAGCAAATCATACACAGCTCCAAATGAATAGCTTCCGCAAATTAAATGCTATAATTATGTTTTTAATATTAAATAAATGCAGGACGAACTATGACGCACCATCGAACACGCCAGAGCGTTAATTTTCTACGATAATAAAATGGGTTCATGACTTCATGGGGACGCATATTTTGTGGCAGCGAATATTGTGTTTTGGCGATATCTTCAAAGTTCTCACGTTTGCTCAGCCAACCTGTCCACGGTGCTAGAATATTTGTCACAAAATCCGTAGTTCGCAGTTAACAAACATTTGAGGTCTGTAGGCACCCCTACTAGCATTGCCTATTGCAAAAGAAAGTTAAGTCCAGAAGTCTTTATGTATATTTAAAGCACATAAATAGGTCCTGTTCTTCACAAAGTGTGTTCCAGGCAAAGCTTGTTCACTACTGAATCGGTTATTTAAGAAATCATTGAACTCTATTCTTTTATCCAAAACGAGTTTACTGTGCTCCTAATATCAATATATGTATTTGCATGTCTGTAGGAGGAAATAAACATGTCCGCCTTATTTTAAGTGTCGATGTCTTAACAGTAGGCCTATTTCCCTGAAAAGGATGAAACGAAAAGATTTTATGAAGATATATTTTCCTGGCCTAGTCGTAACATGACGCACCTGTGGGACTTCATTAAGATATTGTGTTTTCACTTTCAAACATTTAAAAATATTTCTTTTCATTTTGTATTATGAAATAGAAAATATATTATGTACTAAATTTTTTACTTAAATAACTTTTGCCCTCATTAGCTTACATACAAAATAAATACAAACTATTATAACTTTTACCGCAAATGTTTTATGTATTTGACAAATAAAATATGTCCAAGAACGTTAGAGCACACTAATGCTCTCAAATAAAATTAAATATTGCTGTAAGGGGTTAGGAACAGCTTACAGCAGTAACATTTCTGGAAATATTTAACATTTTTTTCCTCCATTTCTGTATCTTGTACAATAATGAAAATTGGTATGTGTAAAACACTCTCCTTCTGCTATATGAAAAAAAATACATTATTACGATTAAAAAAATTATTTATTTATTTTTAAAAATTAAAAATGATGGCAGTTCACTGTGCAGTGATGAAGCGTTTCCCTCATAACTCATAAACTTGTTAACTTTTTCATGTTATCTCTCTTTTATTTTATTGTTGACACTCGTGTTTACACTATCATGCTCTTTCAACTACATTCCTTAATAAATATTATTTTTATTTTGTGTTAGAAGAAAATACTGATATTTGACCATTTTTAATGAATATATTTTTATCAGACAATCTATCAAAGGTAGAGAAGTGGTCTTGCATCATATTCTAGATGTAACATGCATAAGTACACACAAAAAATTTCATCACAGAATGTTGGATAGTTTTTAGTTATGTGGGAAACGCTTCATCACTGCACAGTGAACTGAATTTTGGAAAAAAAAATGTAAATGATTTTGTTTTAAATTGTAAAAATATTGTTTTCATATAACAGAGGGGCAGTGTTTTACACATACTAATTTTCATTATTGTATAAGATACAGTAATGGACGAAAAAAAAAGTTGAAATTTTTCAAAATTTTACTGCTGTAAGCTGTACTTAACCCCTTACAAAATATTTAAAAAAATGTAATGCAAATGAAAAATTCACCATAAAAGACAAGAATGAAGATCCAATGTTTTTAAGCTGCACAACATTTATAGCTAAGGACATGTGTGGTTTCTCAAATAACCGATTCAATAATTATTAACTAATTTCAAAGTTAAACTATTCTAGTCAAAGCATTGTTTGTTATTCTACTGTCAGTGTTATGAATATCTCTGATTGAGGTTCTGGCTGATATGTACATCTATTATCAAGCAGTACATCTCACTTGACGATATGTGTCAGAGGAAGAACAATAGTATGCATCTGAAGTCTGATTAGTTGAATATGTAGCTAATCGGCGATGTATGCTTTGGAGGGGAAAGGAACTGGCCATCCTACCCCATTACCTCCTGCCCAAATTTTCTCATCAGTGATGCCTTATTGGTGTTACTTATGAGGTTCAAACCTGTATTCGGACAGTTGACTAAACAACAACAGTGTTAAGAATTCATTTTTTGTCCGCCTCAACTTGAAAATTATAACCCTTAATCTCTGTTCCTCTCTCAAAGTGAGAGTCCAAGTTTCATAACCATAAAGAACAACCGGTAATATAACTGTTTTATAAATTCTAACTTTCAGAGTTTTTGACAGCATACTAGATGACAAATCTTCTCTACCGAATAATAACAGGCATTTCCCATATTTATTCTGTGTTTAATTTCCTTCCGAGTATCATTTATATTTGTTACTGTTGCTCCCAGCTATTTGAATTTTTCCATCTGCTATGCTGCTACTGCAGTATGTAAATGGGTCCAATGATCGATGATTAAGACAAATACAAAATTTGATTCCATGAAAAGCATTCATACACTTGGGACCATGAGTCTAGAAATGTTACACATGACGTATTGTTTGCCAATAATTGAAATGCCCACTTTCAGTTATTCTATTTCCGGAGAAAAAACATACGGAACTTGTGGTACACAAAGACTGTATTCTGGCAAGGTTTTTCGTAATCTTTAGCAATTCATGCCCACCACCACAATCGTTATTATCATAATCACTATTAACAACTGGGTTCAGACATTTAGACAAGTTTTGTCTCAGTATGGATTAAGCCTGAAAATTAATTTATTTATACATTTCGGGTCGTTTACACACTATATGGACAATTTCATATTACTTCTTGTTCATAATGTCTGTTATAATAATGCCTGGTTTGCTATTTGGATTCCCTTTATTTCCAAAATGCTGTAGTCTGTCACAAACCAATATTCCTCCTTTCAGTGTTAGCATTTTATTACACAATTTATACGGTACCACGAATTGATTCCATCCTAAATGTATGACTGTCTATTCTTTATTGTGCAATAGAAAATTCAATAACGGTTTGTATTAAACGTAGCACGTGAGGTTTGAAGTTCAAATAACTACATATTATAGGAGTAAAAATTATTTTACTACGTGTACATAATAAGCTTATGAAATGATGTCCAGTAGTTTACTAGGAAACGTTGTACAGAGGCGCACAGATAGATGGCATACTAAAAGTATCATTTCTGGTATCATAAATATTGAATAAAAAAAACGTACATTTTCGTTAACATATTTAGATAACATTCTTGTTACTTCACCATAATTTGTCTATATTTGTTACAATAATACATTAAAAATGTAACTAAAACTATCAAATGAACATCACTCATTTTGAAAGTGCTGTTAACATTTTCTATCTCTTGACTAACACACCTTATCGGTTGAAATAAATTTTGAGTCTCTTACAAAATTGAAAGAAGTAGTTGTTTTATTAACACTCCTACTACCAAGGTTTATTGCAACTTACTAATGCCAAGGGGGGGGGGTAGAAGAATTACCCCTATCAAAATTATTATACCAATCTTTGTTAAGCATTTTGAATATTTAAAAATGTATGTGTTATTGATTGTAGACCTCCTAAAATGTAAAAATGTGAAATAATCGTCCTATTTTTTAAAAATACAGGATAGTTCAAAAGTCCCATTCCATATTGTTGAAAACGTACACCAATATTAAATAACTTTATATATGTTATTGGTGACACTATAAGATAACATACCGGTAAACAATAACTTTAAACATGTCTCCCAAGTATTTTAAAATAAACTCCTGAAGGCTATATAGTTTTGACATATTGGGAAAAAAAATAGCTACAAGCTATGATTGTTACAGTACTATAACATAAATTGGAAACCTTTTCAGTTATTTTTAAAATTTAAATATTGGAATACAATCTATAAAACCATGAACATCTCCAAAACATTTGTTTATAATAAAATAAATTTATAAAAAATCAATAAACAGTTTTAAATATAAATAAATAAAAATATAAATCCAATAAAAGGAATTTTAGTTTTGTTGAAATTAAAATATTCGAACAACACTACAATGGCTAATTCGGATAAAGGCTTCACTAAAAATTATTTATAACAAAATCGATTTCAGAATAACCATACCGTAACACACAAGAATAAAAAATATAAAAAATTGGAACCGAAAGTCATGATAATATAAATAACAATATGAATAATGATATAAATAACACAAAAGAAAATAATTTGGAACCGGACAAACTCAGACATGAAGAAAATTAAGCTACAGAGTGAACTTCATACCTGGAATTCTCATGACACAGACTGCCAAGGGGGTAACAAGATCACCCCACTTGAATAAAGCGAATTACTTCTTAAAGTGGACTAATTATTTATGTTATTACTATTTAAAAATATTAGTAGACATATGGCGGACAATTACATGGAATCTCAAAAGTAAATATGGAGAAAAAAAAATGGAAACAATACTAAAAAAATCATCAGTGGGATAATCCTATTACCCTCTTGGCAGCAGGAAGGTTAATCTACATGGAATATTGTACGGTACAGTAAATAAACATTTCTTTCTAATTTTAATTTTTAATATTTAATTTAACAATCTCCGAAGAATGCACATTTTGTCTATCAATTTTTGTAATTAAATATATATTATAAGGTTATTTCAATTATTAATTACTATTATAATCCATATGTATACACATATGGAATCCGTAAAAAGTTACGTAATAATTGAAACATTTTCTTTCTTTCCGAGGAACACATTTTCCCTCAAATTACACCAGAATGACTTTAGCAAGTTGTAATTTAATACACGTTTCGTTGTTCTTTAGAAGTAATCTCAAAATCGGGTGGAGTAGCACCAAAAAGGATGCGACATCATCAACGACAGGACGGCCTGCTTGAATTGTGCCCAGCAACAAATAAACATAACGCCATACATTGCATGGAGAGTCTTGTTTGCTCTGGTCAGTAGGTAAACAGGGCAAGTGCAAGTGGGAGAGACAGCAGCGCTGCACACGGTAAATATTGACACTACTGTAGTAAACTTCCACTTCCCATTGAATTCAACAGCAAAGGCAAAACTTTTCAGCAACTAAATTCTGTTTCTCGTTTGGAAAATTTTTCCTATATATATCACATCCCTTGCCACAAGCTATAACGACTACAAAAAGGTTTAATAAAAGAAACATTGGTCATCCAAGTCGCTATATAAAAGTAATACGAGAAACATTTTCATAATCATGAACTGTTTACTCTATGTTAAGTAGCTACACAAATATTGGAAATATCGTTTCTATATTTATCATTGTGAACATGGTTCTTTGATGCCGTAAGTGGTCTTCAATGTTACGGGAATAAATAATGCTTTGTATATTATAGAGTCATAAAACAACGCACATAGAAAAATCAACATTTCGTTGGAGATATGTCACATTTTCAAATACAGTATATACAACTACACCGTGCGTCTATAAAAGTCCGAAAACAATAATATTCTGGGGAAATTCACCTGAAGTTACAGGATGTATGAAATTCAATAAATTAAATTAAATTAAATTAAATTAAATTAAGGTTTGGTCTTCACCGATCTGAAATTTCAATTTTCTGAACAAATTAAGGTACAAGTCTGAATGTTGTGCAGTTATTGCGCTCCTTGTAAATAGTGTGTATACCGAATTTTATCTAATTAGGGTTAAGAAAGTGTAAATTATGAACATTTATGAAACTTAATTATTTTTAAAATGTTGCTATTATTTCCACAGATTTTAATGTTTTTGATTGAAATTACATTTTTATTGCTCTTAAACATTCCAAACAAAACTTGCAACCTAGTGTTTTAATTTATTTTATCTCCCTCCCCAAAAATAAAAATATTTGATTTAATGGTTAACTTGGAAACAATAAAAAAATTAGCAACTCTTGCACAAAAATATTGTAAAATTGTGAGAATTCAAGAAAACCCTGATGAAATTTTTTTTTACACGCATATTAAAAAGTTTCACAGAAAAATCATTTTGTGGTGGAAATAGCATTATTAGCAAAGCAAAATGTGCCAAAAAGAGTCAACAAAAATGAGGTTGAAATATTTTAAATGTATATAAACACAAGCACATGCCTTTTAAAAATGGCCGCCAAAACACAATTAGAGGGACATAAGAACATGAAAACTGCCCCAGAACTTCCATAGAACATAGAGATTCCATTTGTTTGTATTTTTAATGCTAAAAGCTAAAACTGTGAATTTTTTACCAAAAATGACAAATTTTTTCCAAGATGCATACCTTTAAGCTAAATTAAACCAAATTGAACTGAAATGAAATATTTTTCAAGACAACAAGATTCATCAGTGATAATACGACAATAGACTATAACTTCTGTCACAACAACGTATTCTATACTTGTTAAGATTTAGAAGAGACATTGGTAAGATGCCAAAACTAACAATATGAAATAGAGAAGTAGTATTGAACACACTTGCCCCAGAATGTCATGAAAGTGAGAATGTCTCTGTGCTTTTGCAATTACAAGCTTTTGCAAGGACAACAATTTTGAGCTACTTGGCGTGAATTTCGTTATTTTAATTTATGGCGCTATGATCCCATCCCATACTCAGGCGACTTACATTTTCATCCGTACAAAATTCAAGCGGTACATAAATTAAAACATCGGAATATTGTCAATCGAAAGGCATTTTGTGAGAAGTTTTTAAATCGCATGGTTGAAGATGAAGATTTTATTAACGCTTTGTGGATGTCTGACGAAGCGCATTTCCATCACATCATAAAGAACGTCTTTTAAGGAACCAGGAGGTTCATTGCCGCCCTCACATAAGCCCGCCATTGGTCCCTATCCTTAGCAAGATTAATCCATTCTCTATCATTATATCCCACCTCCCTCAAATCCATTTTAATATTATCTTCCCATCCACGTCTCGGCCTCCCCAAAGGTCTTTTTCCCTCCGGCCTCCCAACTAACACTCTATATGCATTTCTGAATCCGCCCATACGTGCTACATGCCCTGCCCATCTCAAGCGTCTGGATTTAATGTTCCTAATTATGTCAGATGAAGAATACAATGCGTGCAATTCTGTGTTGTGTAACTTTCTCCATTCTCCTGTAACTTCATCCCTCTTAGCCCCAAATATTTTCCTAAGCACCTTATTCTTTAACACCCTTAATTTATGTTCCTCTCTCAAAGTGAGAGTCCAAGTTTCACAACCATAAAGAACAACTGGTAATATTACTGTTTTATAAATTCTAACTTTCAGATTTTTTGACAGCTGACTGGATGATAAAAGCTTCTCATCTGAATAATAACAGGCATTTCCCATATGTATTCTGTGTTTAATTTACTCCCGAGTATCATTTATATTTGTTACTGTTGCTCCAAGATATTTGAACTTCTCCATCTCTTCAAAAGATAAAATTCCAATTTTTATATTTCCATTTCGTACAATATTCTCGTCACGAGACATAATCATATACTTTGTCTTTTCGGGATTTACTTCCAAACCTATCCCTTTACTTGCTTCCAGTAAAATTCCCGTGTTTTCCCTAATCGTTTGTGGATTTTCTCCTAACTCATAAATAACATCCTTTTCAATAAATAAATAGCAGGCTATGTAAACCTATTTTGTTATCTTATGTACACCATTTTCAGAAAATTAATTTTCTAGTGAATAAGCAACGATTTGTAATCTTCTGCAGAAACCCTTATAATGACTCGAAATTGATATTTTGGAGTGAATGAGAAATGATCGATGGATATTCTTCCGAGCTCTTCTATTCAGGGACATCCTTTTTGTGTCCCTTCAAACCTACACTTGCCTTCCAGCTTCACTGTATTTTCAAATATGTTTTGTTAAACATTTTATTGCCTCTAGACGTTCATCTTCTTCGCCAGGGTATGAACTTGTCAACTTCAGTTCTACAGGTAGAGGAAACGCGATAATGATTCCACCATCGAGGACTACGCTTCTGTCGATATAGACATTTATTAATTCCTAGATTTTATTCCATAAATTAGCCTGCCAAGAGACATATTTCACTTTAACATGACATAAAATTGTGATTCCATTAATCTTAGCGTTTATAATGGCGATGCTACTCTTAATTTTCTAGTTTATCTTTCAAGACTCTTATCCGATGTTAAAAAATAAGAGAGAAGAGCTCTTGCGTCATATTTTTAATGACAACATCAAGTTACTTTCCTTGGTTTAATCGTATCTGGCAGGGGAGACGGTTTTGAAGACAAAAGACGGGGTCAAAATGTACCCATTAAGAAGTCACGAGCCAGCAACGCGCTCTGGTGTTGAAACTCGGCGTTTTTGTTTGCGCGGGATACTTCCGGTGCAATAAAGCTGTCGTAACCCGTGCCAAGTCCTCGAGCCTCGTAACGATCTGGCGTTCTGTAATTAAGCCATCTTCTGCAATCCCAAAGTAAAATAAAGATGGAAAGTGAAACTCTTCTTCTCGAGTTGAAATTAATTAATCCTGAATATCTCATTATTAACAAATTGTCATTTTATGTTTAAAGTACTGGAGTATCTTGCTCAATTTCTTACTGTTTCTTCTTTTTACAAGAGTGACCTTGAAGCATATAATCTTAGTATCGAATTCGTCTCGTTTTCTTTCTCTCAGTTTCTCAATAAATGTCACGAAGGACTCTGACAAATATATATTTAATGAAATAAACTATCAATACTTTTAATTTCCTCAGTATAATTCGAAAATTATGTCCTCTAGATATCTATAATTCATTTTTAATAATCATGACATTAGATTTCAGGGTCATTTTTCATACTTATCTTGCATCTGATTCAATTTATAGAAATGTAACCCTGAAAATTAAAATCTAAATAAGAAGTATGCACCTCATTTCATCTTCAGTAATGCGTGATGAATGCGACGTAATACAAAACACAATAACTTCTGTCGGAAAGATTCACAAGTCGTCATGAATGAGAATTCAAAATTATAAACTTTTTTTTTTTTTTTTTTTCAACGGCCCTAATGCATCTTGCAAAACTTCCTTCCCTATTTTACTCTAATAGGTTCACCAATTAAAAAATTAATGAAGGGTTCAGAACCATAGTGGGCCAAGCGCCATTTACTAAGACCGTAGAAAACAAGGATTAAAATGAAGTTATCACCATAATTCAAGGGAAACATACAGGAAGTAATATAAAGTATACACATTCAAACTAAATGATATGTCAATCCTCATTAAACTATGGTATTCACTTAACTTTAACCCTTACTTTCTCCGCTCTTAATAAATGGCGCTTGGCCCACTATGGCTCTGAATCCTTCAAAAAATGAACCTGTTTCTCAACTTTGCTGTCAGCATAAATTAAAAAAAATGACACCTATAAGTAATAGTCGGGCCGTATTCATAGACATTTTTAGCGCGGGTTTCCGGTGGATGATCATCGTTTTTCGTATTCATAAACCAGTGTTAGCGATAGGATATGATTTGAATTCTGTACTAGTAACCAGTGGATAGCCAGGGCTAGCTTAGTACGCTCGTAGCGCGTGCTGCGAAATGTCTATGAATAGCACCCTTAATGTGTATCAAGCTCGTTTAACATCTTTACAAAATAACCTGTTTCCGTCCGCGTAATTACCAGGTTAGGAAATTTATTTTCTTATTTTAACCTTGTCGCTTTTTTTTTCTGGTTTACACACAATATTTTCCCTTCAATTATTCAAATACCCTTTCTTGACAAATGTCTTCTTCAGCTTGTCCCAACATGTTTCAATTATGTAGGCAATTGTAATTTATGAATATTTTTATGCTCTCATTTAAAACATTGTCTACTTAAGCACATCCCTTTACTGATATTAAAAATTAACTGATTTGTATTAATATGTCCTATTTTTATGTCCAATTTTGACATCCATGGAGAAGTAACTAATTCCATGAAACCAATCATTACTACCTGTTTAACTGATTCTAAGTAACAGGTCTTGTTTTTTGTTGTTGGCGTGTACTTAAAATTATATCTTTTCAAAATTTCACCACATCTATCACAGCCATCTTCATCACTTACAGTTAGTCATAACTGGGCAACACTGCAGTTGAAAGAGCAAATTTAGGTTGCAAATAGTGGTTGGATTATTGTTTGGTTAATTAATAAACCAATGAACCAGTAAGGGAGAATGGAGAAAGTATAAATTGAAATATATACGATATCGCGTCCTTCCTCTTAAACTTCATGAGCTGTATGGCGAATCCTCGGCCTCATCTCGCCAAATACCATCCCGCTATCACCAATCTCATCGACGCTAAATAACCTCGTAGTTGATACAGCGTCGTTAAATAACCAACTTAAAAAAAGTTCACGAGCTGTGTCCCACTTAAGTGGGCAGTGTGAACGAAGTGAGACAAGTGATCTTTAGGCTAGAAGCTCACATAAAGTTTACGATGAGTCGTTCACTTCTTCGGGTAACGTCAACTAAAACTTTTCTGAATTCTACTACCGTGGCGTGAAAAACTTCTTTTTCCGAGGACACATATAACACAGGATTAATTACTCCCGCTAATCCGATGATATTTATATGAAGCTCATTATTACAACAGTCTATCTTATAAAATTAGACAAAATGGCTCATTTCGTCCTCACCATTGTGTTATTATTAGGGTTAGGAAAAAGCATTTCTTATCCATTAATTTATTTTTACTTCAGTTATACATTTTCCATAGGAAAGTTGTCCATAATTCAACTGCACTGTCGATTACGTAGGAATTTTCCTCCGTGTCTACTTTCCCAAAAAGCCATAAAGTTTCTCATTTCGTTATATTTTGTTTACGGAATATACGCTGAAATGATGCTTCACACACATCTCCAGAACCTGATAGCTCACGTACTTGTCCGTTGTATCTAGGTTAGGTACAGCTTACAGCAGTAAAATTTTGGAAATATTAAATTTTTTTCCTCCATTACTGTATCTTGTAGAAAAATGAAAATTAGTAGGTGTAAAACACTGTCCTTCTGCTATACGAAAAACTATTTTTACGATTTAAAAAAATTATTTACATTTTTTTTAAATTTAGTTCACTGTGCAGTAGATGAAGCGTATCCCACATAACTAAAAAACTATCCAACATTCTGTGATGAAATTTGTTTTGTGTAGTAATGCAGGTCACATCTACAATATGATGCAAGATCACTTCTCTATCTTTGATAGATTGTCTAATAAAAAAATAAGTTAATTTTACAAAATGGTCAAATATCAGTATTTTCTTCTAACACAAAATAAAAAAAAATATATTTATTAAGCAATGTACTTGAAAGAGCATGACATTATAAACATGAGTTTCAGTAATAAAATAAAAGAGAGACAACATGAAAAAGTTAACAAGTTTATGAGTTATGAGAGAAACGCTTCATCACTGCACAGTGAACTGCACATTTTGAATTTTGAAAAAATATATATATATATATGTAAATAATGTTTTTAATCGTAAAAATAGTGTACAAGATACAATAATGGAGAAAAAAACGTTGAATATTTTCAAACATTTTATTGCTGTAAGCTGTACCTAACCCCTTAACTTGATATTTTCTGTCACAAGCACGTGTATGTTTAACACTTCTATTTTTATGTTTCCAATGTTACATACTATGTACTTTCAATGCATACAACTTACAAAAGAGTTCATTGTCATTTACCATACTGACCAACATAATATATTCTCAGAGTATCTATCTTACTTAATTGTTGTCGTGACAATCTTAACATATATCCAGGTCAGAGTTCGGGAAAAGTAGTACATTTAGAACTTGTAATACGCGATTACTCAACCTCACCCTCTAGTTCACTTGTATCGGCAGGATTTTTTGACGTTCTTCAATGTGCTGACTCGCGTAGTTACCTTCGAAAGCTTAATAAGAATAAAATAATGTCCCTTTCGTAGGAAGTAAGATTAACTTTAAAGTTATTGCCAGTAAAATAACTTGTACAAATTTATAAACAGAAATTATCCCTGAAGCGGTAAAAACTCGTGCTAAGGGAGTTATCCAAACAATTATTAACACATACTTAAAAAAGATACACATAATTTATTATTAGAAACAAAGTGAGTTAAAAAACTTGAGGATAAATCAACTAGAAAAAATACAATTATAATTTAAAAAATGTGACTTGTATAAATATATCAACACACACTAAATAACAACATACTCTTTAAAAATTAAATTGCTAACGATATATTTGAATTTGCTGACACTAAAATTTTGAAGACATGGGTATTTTTCAATTATTTTGTTATGCAGCATGACTACTATATTAAGAACTGCTCTTGTGAAATACTTTGATTCCTCCAGTCATGTAAAATTGGATCTTTCGGTGAGTCGAAGGAGGCGAGGACATATTGTTTCCATGCGGAATGGAAAGAACAATAACTATTTTGTGAGAAAGGAGAGAATGTTAGATGTTTGCTGTGCTAGAAAGGGTTATTGGCTTCCTATATGCAAGAAATATGCAGTGGCATTATGAGTAAACTATATTACAGGAAAGAGTTTTAACTTTCTGAGTTTCAATTAATTACAATTGAAGGACTCAGAGCCAAAGGCAACTAACGCACAATTATAAAATGAGTAAATAAGAGTTGATATTAAGAGGATACTTACAAAAATTATTGGTTTCACAATTTTTTTAAATGGTCTACATTTAATAAACACAAAAAATATTATGAATATATAGGCTAACACAATTTATAGGTTTGAAAAAATGCTTAATAATGAACAATACAAAATTGTGGGTTGGTCGCCTTTGGCTCTGAGCCCTTCAATTCAATTCTCTAATTTCATCTTAATATGCAACTCTTCTATTGATGAAAACAGAACCAGTTTATTTCTAACAAACAATAGGAATTAAAAACTAAAATTTATGCAAACAGAGAAGAAGGGACAAGGTCTGTAAATTTTGTAACTTATATCATTAATTTCAGGATGTTATTCTTTGAGATATTTCAAACAAAAAAGTTTAATACAATTGTGCTCGTTTATGCTTCCTTTCCGAGAAAAAAATTGCTTTATATAAAACATTTCATAGCGTGCTTTGTGAAATCCATTGATTTAAATGTCAATATGCTCAGTCAATTTAAGAGAGCATTGTATTATTAAAATAAGTGATTGAACGAATTTTAGTTTTGTCCTTTAGATGTAGAGAAATTTTATCCGAACAAATGTAACATTTTAAAATTCCTTTTCAGAACGAAAAGTTACATTGGGTCGGGTCAAATTTCTGTACATTTAAAGGACAAAACTAAATTTGTTTCAATAATTTATTATCATAATACACTGCTCTCTTAAATTGATTGCATATCAAAAATTAAATCAATGGCTTTTTTAAAGACTCTATGAAATGTTTCTATAATTTGTATCTCGAAGTGGAAGCAAAAACGAGCAAAATAATTGTATTCAATTTTTTGTTTGAAATATCTAAAAGAATAACATCCTGATACTAATGACATTAGTTACGGTTCATATATTTATTTATTTATTTATTTATTTATTTATTTATTTATTTATTTATTTATTTATTTATTTATTTATTTATTTATTTATTTATTTAATTAATTATTTATTTATTTATTTATTTTGATATAAAATTCATTATCACGATAATTTAAGTTACGATATTTACAGACTTTATCCCTTATTCTCTGTATGTATAAATTTTGGTTTTTAATCCCGATTGTCTGTTAGAAATAAACTGGTTCTGTTTTGATCATTGAGATTGTACTGATTTATATACGAGCCGCCGCTGAACAGTAATAAGGAGGGAGAGGGTTTCAGACAATCTAATGCACGAGGTGAATGAGGTAGGTGGGTTTGCTGCGGCCACTGTAGAACGGCTAAATATATAAAAATGCCTACCACAGATACACGCCGTTAGTCTGTAGTGTTGCTTTTGACTGTGCTGTACTGTACTATGCTATACTCTGGCATTGCAGTGGTCTGCTGAGTGACGTAGGCTATGCACAGGTACTCTGCTTGTAAACATTAGCTATAGTACATCGCAAGACTAATCTGAAGCAATGCTTTTCCTGAGTTTAGTTATTGCCGTTACTTTCTGTGGAACATTATTCCTTCTTCATGTAGTCAACATGGCACAAGGGCAATGTTCAAGATCATGAACATAAAGAAACGGACATACAGACAGTCTCCAATGAACAGAAACTAATTTCCTCTAACCTGCTGGGAATGGAACTGGGATCCGCTGGATTTGTAGCTGGAAGCGCTAACGCTTGATTTTTAAATTTTCATGCAGCTAAAAATTTAATATAATACGCCAGAGTGACTTCCAGCTAAATTTTATAGAGTTTTAAAACCGTTTCAAAGTAAAAACTCATAATACGCGTATCAGTCATTAAAATATTAATAATTTTCCAGGTACTGCAGTTATATAATGCATGTAGCTGTCCTATAAAGAATCATATCGACTATTGAAATACACGTTAAACATTTTCTGAGAACCATGCAGACATAACCCTACGCCCCATTACTGGAATGCGAGCATTGTAAAATTTATGAACATTTCTGAGAGAAGAACGAAGCACTCTGTTTGACCGTGCGGAATGGAGATTCCAACTCAGTGTTACGTCACACAAGATGTCGGATTCTGTGAGATTAATAAATAATAGTGAGTCCGCCGGACGCAGTCGTTGTTTGCATGAATAACTCTCTTCATTGCTAATTCACCTTGCAGACTCCGAATTGCGTGGGATTTTAACAGAAGCTACTATTCTGCATGGACATGCTGTTTCTACAACTCTGAACTGGGTTCAGATTCTTCAAAGTTTGCTGTAATTGTGATAAAGATAGACTAATTATAAATTATTTTGGAGTAATTCCGTTTCCAGTCTAATATTTCTAAGAACTTTCCCTTGTTATATCTTCATTATATAGTAAAATCGTTCAATTAATGCCCTAGCGGTATGCTTTGTGTTGGATATATCTTTTTTTCACTTTGCACGCATCAATACTTGCGATGTTAAGCAACGTTGTTACATTTTCGTTGTAGATACTATCTTTAGTTACAATTATTTTATACCGATATAAGTTAAATTCATATTTTTACCAGCAACATCCACAGTGAATAAATTTTAACCTATAAGATTATTTTTAATGAAAATTTAAATTAAAATTACTAACCTTTCTCGTCGTCTATGAACTAGAGATATGACAATGTTGTTACATACTCCACGTCGAGATGATATAGGCACGTCAATTACAAATGCCAAGGCATCATTATTAGACACAATATGTTATCGCTCCTTGTAATTTGAAACGGCATCTGAGAAAGCCTAATCAATAAACAAACTCTTGTCTTAACTCTTCAAAGGAAAATATGTTTCAATATTGGCTGGTTATTAATTGAACGCCCCGACTATATCTTCTTCTCTTTAGGAACGTACCGGTACCTAACAGTTGCTTGATTTACGGGAAGATTGATGTAGCTAGATTATTTTTACATTCCTTAAGAAGACTTCTGTGATGCTGAACATTCCTTAAGAAGACTTCTGTGATGCTGAACTTAGTATCGATGTAAAATAATTGTGAAGGAAAATTACTATAAATAGGCAATATACATATGTCCTATATGTATATATACAGGGACATCATTTTTTACTTCAATTTTTATTGTATATGAGTTTTTTAATGTAAGTCACTCCCACCCTTTCTACTAGTAAACTTCCAACCTCCCTCCACACAGAACCAAGGCCGCGTATGCAGTAAAAAGCAAACAGTACTGAGTTAGTGAGTATAGTACGTTTCAGTAATACGTTCGCGTTTTCCAGTGACGAAAGAGCTTTCAATATTGAATCATGTTTTTGCACAGGTACTGTCGTCCGTTTGTCTACGTCGCATCCCAGTTTCCCCCACCCGCTTCTGCTCACCCTTCTGTAAAGCTGGGCTTAGCTCATTTCTGAAAACATTAATTTATGTTAGGAATTAGACGTCTACGTAATATTATACAACTGTTTAAAATAACTTAAATAAAAGGGCCTCGTTAAGTAATTAACTGTCACGTCATTTCCCCCCTTTCTACGATCTGCGACAAAACCACTTGGACGGACAGTAGATAGCATCTCTGAGTAATGTTATTTTTTCGGATCGGACAAAAATGAAGATTGAATTTACAGTACGTAAAGTACTCTTTTATAGAGTAGTTACAGAATTATTTCAACATGAGTTACTGGTACGAAGGACGAAACTGGTAATTGGAATTAGGTAAAATAGGCCTAGTGTAGAGTGCGATAATATGCAAAAAAAAAAACTGAAGCCTGTATCGAAATGAACGGCCACCATTAAAAAAAAATGTGTTTAAATATCCATATTATCATTATTTTTCAATTTAACTTCATTCTCTATATTGTATGCTAATGTGCTGTAGACAGTATAATATACGCTGCATAATGAATATGTCCGAATGGATAGCTCAGTTCGTGAGTAAAAAAAAATATTGTTATTATAGTACTGTATTTTGATTAGACAAAAGCCTAATGAAAATTATCAAACTGAAAATCGCGATATTTCCTAGTTTACATAAATGTATAAACTAATTTTCTTTTCCCTCCTATACCTAGTAAAGTGATTTGCTTGTAGTTTACGCAGTATCATCGAAATCCAGTCGTGGGAGTAGCAAACGCTGTTTCCGGTTTTCAACCGTTAATCTAAAGGTATAGCCAGGTTAACATTAGAAATGTTACTAAAAATAAAATGATGACCCTGTATTATAATTTTCTTTGTAAATTTGGCCTATGTCCTACCTCCTCCGACCGTAATCATATACCGGAGAGAGATCTGTTAAAAGATTCAGTCCTCAGTGTAAAGCCATTTTTACGTGGAAATTAACCGTTGAAAGAAGCTCTAAATATTTTAAAATTCATGTTACTCTCAGATTCCTTTGCACAGTACGCGCCAAAATAAAAATAGTTACTGAAATTACAGCTTGACCATTTTACAACTTTTCCTAGCAATCAAGTGTTTATTTAATTGCCAGTATATTTAGACATTTCTAGGTTCGGTGTTTGCCTTATTGCTGCAGTAATAAAATTATGGCTCTCACAACAGAGGTAAAAGTCTTTATTGTTGAATATTATTTCCGTTCATACGTATTTAGACGTGCAAATGGCCCGAGTTTTAAACACGTTTCAGATTGGTTTCGTAAAATATTTCACAACCATTTATGTTACAAGTTGCTGTAAAGGCCATAAACATACTCGATTTGCACCAGAAACGATTTGGGAAACGCATAAATTTCCGTCGAAAACATTAATCTTTTACCATCGCATTCACCTGATCTTACACCATCCGATGCCTATGCATGGGGTATGTTAAAGAGCCCATCTACCGACAAGAAATTTTGGAATTACAGAAAATGATTTCCTTTCACCAACTACAGGACCTATATTTGCAAACATGTTTGAAAATCTACGTGAACCTTATGACTGTAATTTAGGAAATATTGGAAAAAAGTAACACATATTTTGTAAAACAAAGGCGTTATCCGTTTTCACTAATGTTTGTGTCACGGATTATAGTAAATAAACATATTTGGACATTATTACAATATACATATATATTTTTTCTGTCAATTGTCAAAACTTAATTACAATCGTGTATTTCATAAACAAAATCAATTGTCTTACTTTTCACATTATAAGCAAACGAAGGTTTATTTTACTTTGAAGTGTGTCAAACGAGTTTATTTAAATTATATGCGTATGCTTTAAATAATAGTTGAAGGAAATAGACTTTAAGGAGTACATATGTTTTCCAACATGATAAATAAAACAATATATGCGCAACACTTGAAAGCTTTAAAGAGAAGCACGTGTCATATTCGTGACACCAGTTTGTTTATTTATACCGTTCTGAGAAAATTTATTTCGAAATGTTTCAAATGAAATGTATTTAATCCATTGCTTCGATTTTGATACCAGGAATTTATTCATCAAAATGCTCTTTATCTCTCTGTAGCCGCGAATTAAACTGAAAACCTTAAGCGATTAATTATTCAAAGAAAATCGGAAAATTTCGCAGGAATTACTTAACGAGTTGTTCTACAAAGCCGGTAAGATATAGGTATAATGATTAAAGAAGAATATGGTGGTAAAATACCAATTTTGTATTATTCATTTGTTTGCTTACACCTATAAATCCCATTCTTTCTTTAATTATATTTTAAATTTAAAATACGCCTAGGCCTAATTGGGGTTTCGTAACAAGCTATTATTCGGCTGAGAAGCTTTTGTAATCCAGTCTGCTCTGAAAAATACTGAAAGTTAGAATTTATAACACATATTGCCTATTGTTCTGCATGGTTGTGAAACTTGGACTCTCACTTTGAGAAAGGAACAGAAGTTAAGGGTGTTTGAGAATGAAGTGCTTAGGAAAATATTTGGGGCTAAGAGAGGTGTAGTTACAGGAGAATGGAGAAAGTTACACAACGCAGAACTGCACGAATAGTATTATTCACCTAGCATAATTAGGAACATTAATTCCAGACGTTTAAGATGAGCAGGGCATGTAGCACGTATGGGCGAATTCATAAATGCATTTAGAGTGTTATTTGGAAGACTGACGGAAAAGATCTTTGGGTAGGCCGAGACTTACATGGGAGGATAATATAGAAATATATTTGAGGGAGGTGGGATAAAGTTAAAGGTTCTGTTTTATTTAACGACGCTCGCAACTGCCGAGCTTATATCAGCGTCGCCGGTGTGCCGCAATTTTTTCCCGCAGAAGTTCTTTTACATGCCAGTAAATCTACTGACACGAGCCTGTTGCATTTAAGCACACTCAAATGTCATCGACCTGGCCCAGGATCGAACCCACAACCTCCGTCATAGAAGGTTAGCGCTATACCAACTGCGCCAACGAGGCCGACTAAGGTGGGATATGATGATAGGGACTGGATTAATCTTGTTCAGGATAGGGACCGAAGGCAGGCTTATGTAAGAGCAGCAATGAACCTCCAGCTTCTCTAAAAGCCATTTGTAATGTGTATATGCCTAATTTCAGGAAAGTGTCGGTGATTAAAAGATTTTATGACTTTCTGTACTGCCCTACTTATTTATTTATTGTTTGCTTGCTACTTCATATTGTACGAACAATTTAAACCAAATCAGTGTATTTTATGTTAGCCTATATTTTTATCCTTTGTAGTCGTATTTTTTTTTCCTTCGCCGTTTTTCATCCACTATGGATTTCTGAGTTTGCCACACTTCCACTCTTTTAGCTTTAAATTCCACAAAGTTATTGTTTATGCTTATCTAAGATGGTCGAGTTACTCCTCTCTTTTTTATAATTTCCTATTCATTGTGTTCCTTTGTTCTTCTTACATGTTCACCTATTTTACCAGTTCTATTTCTTAACAACAAGTTTGTATGCATAGGAGTCTTCTTCCTGTTTTCCGCTGACAAACTTAAAGTATTTATCTCCGCTTTATGTTTAAAAGAAATAATACGGAAAGGAGCTTGGAATTATGCTTTACAATACATCCTGTATATCAATTTAGAAACTTTAAAGCGTTGGCCACCCCTGCCTGTAACCCAAGCCGCCTCCAAAGCTCTGGCAAACGTCTTGAGCGAGTCTGTACTCAAAGAGATGAAGTCCATTAGTAACTGGAGAGGTGCGTCACAAAAGAAACAGTACGTAGTGGTTTCTGAGAAACCAACTAGCAGAGGAAACTGAAGCTCTTGGCAAGAAGAGCAAAGTTGCAGTCCCAGCATCTTGCCGAGGTAACTAGATCATCACCATCAACATCACGTGAAAGCAGTGCTACCACCACTGCAATTCGGAGGGCCCATTATATACTCTTTTGACTCGAGAAGAAGAAGGAAGATCTTCTTTCACGAAACAGGGGCTAATTGTGGACCCCGTTTAACCACTGTTTTAATGACAAACCTGCGCATTAAGCTGAGGTCAAAATTAGGAAAATGCTGGACTTTTACCAGCAGTGCGATGAGTCCTCACTAATGGACATTCCAGTCCTAAACTATAAGATTTCCTCTAATGTTCCTTTTTTATTATTTAAGCTGAACTGATGCATGTTTTAAGAACTCTAAATGATACAAGAAAGAATATAATTATTGCAAATTGGTAAAATAATGGTAGTACCTATTCTTCTAAATTTATAAGGAACGGACAGTGATATCCATCATCGTCATCGCCATCATCATCACCATCATAATTTTCATCACCACATATTATTTCAAAGACTGAACCTTTGGCTCTAACATCCACAATTTCGTGAGAATTGTGAACCCAAAAGTTATTCAAAAGTAGTGACGTATGGGCAAACAGTGTACAAAATTATTATGATCTTTATAAAGACAGGGTGCTTGGACTGTACAATCATTCCAAGAAAACGATCGTGAAACAGTATTTGGTATTAATGAGCATGCTAAACATAGATATTGACTAACTGGAATCATTATCATCATAATGTATTTTCAAGGATTGTCCTTGAAGTTTCGTATTACATGAAGAAACTTTAAACATTCACAAGAATAAGAAATGGACAGAGGATAAAGATTTCGTCATCGTTACAGTCTATCATCGTAAATTTTAAAAAATTGACCATTTAATACCTTATTATTTGAAGAAACTTTAAATTTTCACAAGAATGCAAACTGGAAACAGGTTAAAACGATACTTATCATCAACTTTAGAATCAATCATAATCAATTTTCAAGAAATTGATCTTTTACTTTTTGAATTTACAATTCACATTGATTTTTCAGATAAGCCAATTAACATGTACACTTATATCAAGTTTCTATAATTATTAATCTTAATGATTTAACAATCAAAATATACTAAAAACAAGTTACTGTTTTAAATATATTTATATAACATTTGTTTTGAATTTATTACAAATACGAACTTTTTTCCCTCTTGGGGCATCATCAGGCGGTACATAACAATAGCAAATATTTTAAAATATCAACTGTAATATTATGTTGCATCTGTCGTATAAATGTATGTGCAAATACAATAAGGCTGGATATGATACTTTCAATCATGTTAGAATTACTGTGTTATGTGTAACAACCATTGCTTTCTAAAATTGTCAATAAAACA
Organism: Periplaneta americana; assembly: GCF_040183065.1. Taxonomy (NCBI): domain Eukaryota; kingdom Metazoa; phylum Arthropoda; class Insecta; order Blattodea; family Blattidae; genus Periplaneta; species Periplaneta americana. The sequence goes on from NC_091125.1 coordinate 81,515,511, forward strand.
AGATGAATTAAAATAAGTTAAAATCCTTAATGTTTTATAGGTGTGAACACAATTCTTTACATTTACCACAAATAATGGGTATTAATGTCTATACACGCGAAGCCAATCTATCATATTACTGAATGCAAAGTCCAACTTTCCAACATGCAATGGTTATATAAATAAAAAATTAAAAAAAACAATTCTGCAATAAATTTGCATTTCTGAGAAACATAAAACATAACATTAATACCTTATTACTTGAGAGTGCATACTTGATCTTAAACATATGAAAAGAAAATTCCTAGTCTTTTAATAAGGGCCTAGTAGTTAAATAAAGACTGGGGAACGGATTATTATACACTGAAATGTAGAGATGATGTTTTAAATAGGCTACTTAATTGTTTATACATATATAACAGTTGCCAAAGTAGATAAAAGTTCAGTCAGGTATAAACAACTGTGGCGATTCAAGGCTGTTTGACTTCAGGACTTCGGGAGTTATCAATCTCGAGTCTCGTAACAGTCACAACCAGTCTTTACGTCAAGGACGCGACGTAATGCAACACTTTCGTGCGGGTTTTCGGCTTTGGGGGCGCTGTTAGTCTCGCTTTCTCGATCGTTGTTCATCTCTAGACTAAGATCCTAACCCTCGAGAGTTGTTTTCACCAAACGTCAAAGCAACACCTTAACCTTTGCAATTACTGCTTCTGGAAAAGTGATTATATCTTGTTTAATGTATGTTTACGTAGGTGTAGATGACACAAATTAGATACAATATATGGAGCCATACGTTCACCGGTAATGTCTAGCTAGCCGGGAAAAATTATCTCGTTGCTAATAGTAGAAAAAAGAAACGAGCTGTTGGCCTGTGGAATAGATTATGTGTGTTCACAAGCGATTCACAGATATCGCGAGCTACGCAATACTCTAATTAGAAACTTGCGTGACTTCTGGTTACTTGCGTTAAGCAATGAACACAACAAAGCTGCAAAGCAGAAAGCTTATATAACGATTCTGTTACGCGTGAAGAGTCATTTTCTGTCATATCAAACAGCATTAGTTTCTGCTTTATATTACATGTAGGAAATTGATTAATTATCGCCATCATAATAGTTATAATTTGTCGTAATATAATTATTATTAATAACCATCATAAGTTGGAATTTTGGTCCGCCACACCCTAACTCTTCTAATGACTGTGTAAGAACACTAGGGGTGCTATTCATAGATATTTCGCAGCACGCGCTACGAGCGTACTAAGCTAGCCCCGGCTATCCACTGGTTACTAGTACGGAATTCAAATCATATCCTATCGCTAACACTGGTTTATGAATACGAAAAACGCTGATAATCCACCGAAAGCCCGCGCTAAAAATGTCTATGAATACGGCCCTTAAACTCTATAATCATGTATCACCACGCTGTTTCTTAACATAAAATTAGTACAAACACAAAATAGCAAAATGATATAATTTTTTTATTAAATATTACGCGTATATTTTGGTGGTGTAGTGGTTACCGCTATTCGAAGTTTGCGGGCTCTAATCCATCATGGCGATGGATTTTGAAGGACGATAATATCCTATGCATGTTTTTCTTCCGAAAGCAAGTAAAGCTGTTGGTGTCGATGTCGTAGATTAAAAGCACATAAAAGAGCCCTATCACTGATAGCGAGATCACGTAAAATTTGTCAGACATTTATTTTTCGGACTGAATTTCGATTTTCAATAAGCTTTGATATTGAAAAAGTCACTAAAACTACAATTACTCCTACTCTTTTTCCTACTCCTAAATCTATTTCTCCTCGTCCTCCTACTCCTGCTAGTGCGCCTGTTTATACTTCTCGTACACTTTCTCATATTACTTATACTAAACTTCCCATACTACTACTACTTCGCCACTCCTACTTCTCCTCTCATTCCTACTTCTACTCCTCACATTCGTACTTCTTCTCGTCCCATTTCTACTATTTCTTCCATTCCTATTTCTCCTCTCATTCCAACTTCTTCCCATAATACTCCTGCTTCTTCTACTCCTTAACCTACTACTTGTCCTTCTACTACTACTTCTCCTACACATCCTTCCCATACCACTTCTCTGATTCCTTCTTCTCTACTAATACTCCTCCCATTTTCTCTACTAATACACCTAATTGCTGCCCTCACACAAGCCAGCCATCGGTCCCTATCCTGAACAAGATTAATCCATTCTCTATCATCATATCCCACCTCCCTCAAATCCATTTTAATATTATCCTCCCATCTACGTCTCGGCCTCCCCAAAGGTCTTTTTGCCTGCGGCCTCCCAACTAACACTCTACATGCATTACAGGATACGCCCATGCCATGCCCATCTCAAACGTCTGGATTTAATGTTCCTAATTATGTCAGGTGAAGAATACAATGCATGCAGTTCTGTATTGTGTAACTTTCTCCATTCTCCTGTAACTTCATTCCTCTTGGTCCCTAATATTTTCCTAAGAACCTTATTTTCAAACACCCTTAAACTCTGTTCATCTCTCAAAGTGAGAGTCCAAGTTTCACAACCATACAGAACAACCGGTATTATAATTATTTTATAAATTCTGACTTTCAGATATTTTGAGAGCAAACTGGATGACAAAAGCTTCTAAACCGAATAATAACACGCATTTCCCATACTTATTCTGTGTTTAACTTCTTCCCGCGTGTCATTTATATTTGTTACTGTTGCTCCATGATATTTGAATTTTTCCACCTCTTCAAAGGATAAATCTTCAGTTTTTATATTTTCATTTCGTACAATGATCCGATCACGAGACATAATCATATAATTTGTTTTTTTTTTTCCCGGGATTTACCTGCAAATCTATCGCTTTACTTGTTTCAAGTAAAATTCCAGTATTTTTCTTAATAGTTTGTGGATTTTCTCCTAACATATTCACGTCATCCGCATAGACAAGCAGCTGATGTAACCCGTTCAGTTCCAAACTCTGTCTGTTATCCTGGACTTTCCTAATGGCATATTCTACAGCAAAGTTAAAAAGTTGAAGTGATAGTGTATCTCCTTCCTTTAGCCCGCAGTGAATTGAAAAAGCATCAGACAGAATCTGGCCAAAACGGACTCTGCGTACGTTTCACTGAGACACAATTTAATTAATCTTACAACTCTCTCGGGAATACCAAATTCAAGAAGAATATTATATAAAACTTCTCTTTTAACAGAGTCATATTCCTTTTTGAAATTTGATATACTGTACCCTTATACTCCCATTTTTTCTCCAAAATCTGTCAAATACAAGAAATGTGATCAACAGTCTATCTATTACGCCTTAAACCACAATGATGATCCTTAATAATTTCATCTGCATAAGGAGTTAACCTTCTCAAAAGAATATTGGACAAAATTTTGTACGTCAACAAAAGTGATATTCCACGAAAGTTACTGCAGTTAATCTTGTCTCCCTTCTTAAATATAGGTACAATTATGGAATCCTTCCATTGCTCTGGTACAATTTCCTTTTCCCAATTAGCAAGTATAAGCCTATAAATTTCGCTAGATAATGCGCTTCCACCCTCTTGTATTACTTCTGCTTGATTTTGATCGATACATGGAGATTTGTATTTTTTTTTCAACTTTTCTATCGCAATTTAGACTCAGAAAGATTGCGTTCGGGTATATATGGCTCAGCAGTTAATGCACTACACTACTATAAAAAATAAATTGATTTTGTTCACAGCTATCATTATACTAGGGCATTCGAAAAGTAATGGCAAGATAGTTAGTGTTTAACACTAAATTTATTTAAGTTACTTTTGACATTATATATAGTCTCCTGCCATGTCAACAATACGCTGCTAAATTCTTGGAAGATGGCGGACTCCATTTGCAGCAGCATTTCTGGATATCTATCTCACTGATCAATCTAAAGCTCTTAGGATGTCAACTCTTGATTGAAAGCGAATGCCTCGCTTCCACTCAAATTTCAATAGTTCAGTATCGTAGGACTTCTCTCCCACAGACTTCTTGTAATGTCCTAAAGCACTGAGTTGCATGTTTTTCTTTTGCAACTTTGATTTTTATGAAGCACCTTTGTTCGTGTCTTTGGGGCTGTATTGTTTACTACAAATCAGAAACAGCCAAATATATATATATTACAATGCATAGTAATGTTGACATTTCAACAATATTACAGATTCTGAGAAAGTCTGAACACGCGAAATATTAATGTCACCTAATGTTGAAATATTATTACAAAGCTCTTTTACTTTAATTAACGGAAATAAAACTTTCAACCAAAGGTCTCGGGTTCGATGTCCGGCCCCGAAACAATTTTTCCCTCGAAATTATTCAAATCAACTTTACAGGGAGTTATACCTGAAATCTTGATTTGCAAAACTTTCATAGTTTGCAAGAGAGCATTTACTATTTTATAAATCAATAATATGTATAGAAATAACTTAAGTGTGTTCATTGCGTACATTTTTTGATAATATATATTTGGTCTTTTTCTTTGTTGCAGGTGAGTCTATATAAATTACGAAGTGACGTCATTATTTCCATGGGTATGCTGACTAGATGGCGTAACGACCGCCTAGCCAACGGAGAGGAACTAGGAAGGTAAATGTAATTGTTTTAATTTGGTGATAATTACTGAAGCACATTCGTGCAACAGTTTGGTATGCTGGGCTGTTGCATATAATTGTATAATGCACGAGAGAACTCAAAATAATAATAAATAATGGGAAATGCAAAACCACTGCAATAAATTTATGTCATGTCATATCCAATGAAATGGTTGTATAGAAAATGTAATCCAAACTTTCACTTCCACTTCATAACAAGAATGGAAGGGAAACTATTCACATTCACATTTATTTTCACTTGGTTAAATGTAGACGTATCTGGCACTGTTAGGTAGATCTGAACATTAAGCCTGTAAGTAAGCTTTACGGATTTATATTTTTATGCTCGACCATGCCGAAATGTAGTAATTATACACCTGATAGCACCCCTTTAATGCATGTCATTAAAGTACACCTATTCATTAAAGTTCAGGTTTTAGATTATTCTCAGATGTGCAATCGAAAGACAACGAGGGAAACTCACGGAGGTTGGAAATCAATACTGCCGCAGAAGGTTATGTTCCGTTACTATAATAATTAGCGTTAATTGTAAATAATATTCAAACAAATTCAATTTGTCATCTCGTTTTTCAATTCTAAATCAATTTCCAGGTTATATCAAAATTAATTCATGTTACATTACATCCAGGTCAATGACATTATTGTTCCTCGGAAAAAATCAATACTTTCGCGTCTACGCACATCTCACAATTTAAGAGCTATGAACAAGGTTACTTCCGATCTTCTGTCAGATACAAATAAAATGAATACTTCTGAATAATTTCAAGTAAAAAATACGGTCGAGCATAAAAAGTCGTATGGAACTTGCCTATAATGGTAATTAAGACGCTCGTATGAAAATTATGAAACGAGCGCAAGCGAGTTTCATAAACAAACATACTTGCGTCTTAATTACTATCATTATAGCTCGTTGCATAATGTACTATTAAAGCCTTGTCAAATATACAATATTTTAGGAGATAATAATATGCATCAAAACAAGAAAATAATGTCTAATAAACATGAGTCCTAGAACACATACTTTCTGAGATCTGAACACGTCTTGTTCATAGGAGGTGCTCAATGTAACGTCCATTCATGGCAATGCATTTCTCTGCCTTACAATACAGTAGACTACCAGATAATCATACTGTAGTTGACACCCTGGCATGGAATAATGATACGTAGGAAGGAATACTGAAAACAAAAGTCTGGTTGCGGATATGAGCGGGGTTCAGCAGAGATGATGATGTGAATTTTCGTAATCAGCATGTGTGGGATGATGAAAAAATTCCCATGCAGTTGAAGAAACAAGATATCAACACCGATTCTCAATCAAATTATGGACAGTCGTTTTGGTGATAGATTAATAGGGCCATACGTGCTACCAGAGAGATTAACTAGGGACCATTATCAGGATTTTCTTATTAATGTATGAAAACAAATTTCAAAGAGTGCGTGATTCCTTACACCGAGGGACAGAGGAATCCATTGCCATGAATGTATGTAACATTGAGCACCTCCCACGAACAAGTGTTCAGATCTCAGAAAGTGTGTGTTGTAGGACCCATCTTTATTAGACATTATTTTCTTGTTTCGATGCACACTAGCACCTTCTAAAATGTTGGATACTTTTTTTAGCACTCTGTATACGAATATCAGCGATATTTCTAATTATATTAGAAGCATTTGAAATGTGGATATGTAGAAGGATGGAACGTGTGAAATGGACAGACAGAATAAGAAACGAATCTGTGTTGGAAAGTGTGGAGAAAGACTGATGCTGAAAATGATCAAGAAGTAGAAAGGGAACTGGTTGTATCACTGGCTGAATAGAACTGCCTACTGAAGAATGCATTGGAATGAATGGTGAACGTGAGAGAAGTTCGGAAAGAATTACCAATGACAACAGACAAAAAACAATTTGTCAGCTGAGTGTATGATTAAAATTACATATTACGTAAGTTTCTTCAGCACTTTACAGGAAAAACAACTTAAGTCCAGGACTAAGTCGCTTTACCCCTTAACCAAATATTCTGCTGCTAATAAAAACTATACAAAAGTCGTGGATTAAAGTCATTCTGATACTAAACGATGCCTCTTGCACACAGTAACATAATAATGCTCTCAACTCAAAACCCCCTAATTATGGACTTAAGTCGTTTTGCAAATTCACCATTCATAGGCTATATACCTACAAAGTATAACAGAGAATTGCATCCGTAAAAAGATGCAAATCGAATATCTAACATTTACAGGGACGTAACTGGGATACATATGCCGACGTGGTGTGCAACTGGCATATAGTAGTGGTAGTAGTAGTAGTAGTAGTAGTAGTAGTAGTAGCAGTAGTAGTAGGAGTAGTAGTAGTGTAATAGTAGCAGTAGTAGTAGTAGCAGTAGTAGTAGTAGCAGTAGTAGTAGTAGTAGTAGCAATAGCAGTAGTAGTAGTAGTAGTAGTAGCAGTAGTAGTAGCAGTAGCAGTAGTAGTAGTAGCAGTAGTAGTAGCAGTAACAGTAGCAGTAGTAGCAGTAGCAGTAGAAGTAGCAATAGCAGCAGCAATAGCAGCAGCAGCAGTAGTAGTAGTATTAGCAGTAGTAGTAGTAGTTTTATTTTGCCTGGCAAAGTTAAGGCCATAAGGCCTTCTCTTCCACTCAACCAGGTTTCAATAATACACATGAAATACAATACATATACATATATACATATACGGGCTAGTCTATGTGGCTATCTAAGCTGTTCGATAGATTCATATTTTCTTCTAGGCTGTCGAGTTTGCGTTACTATATTGTTCATGTCGGCATGCAAGTGAATCATGAGTAAGCGAATTACAGATTATACTTTAATTCAATCTTTTTCTGTAATAAAAATTGTTTCTCTCATTAGATCGTACTTAGATATATATTAAGATTTTTAAGTACGTCAAATTAATGGAACTATAGAATTACAAACACAAGGAAGAAATTTATAGTAAGCAGTAGATTTAGTTTTTTCACCCCAAACCCTTAGTGTTATGAAGAAGCAACAGCTGTCTCCAGAGCGGGGGTGAGGTGTGTGGCGGGGGTGGAATGAATATCAGTGGGGGTAGCGAGTAACAGGAAGGTGGCAAGAGGAAGGGGTAGGAGGGTGCCTGTGGAAAGAGACATTGAGAGGGTTGGAGGAATTGGAAGGAGTAACAGAGGATTGGGTAAGGGAAGGCCTAGCGATGTGGTATTTTATATAGAAGAAGGTAAGGGAAAGAAAGCAGAATTGGATCGGAAAAAGTTCGATCTGACAACGGAAGAAAGCTTGGTTGGTTGGTTCTCTTAAGATACGCTACCGAAGTATCCTAGAGTCCAATCAGTGGCATTCATATGGAAAAATCCCTCCAAGAAGCACACAAGTAAGCAGCAAATACAAACCCAGTTGAATATTGATCTGAAAGCGCATACGTGCATACTGGCTGGCTTATTGGGGCCCCATTTATGCTAGCTCGGGCGGACTTTGTTAAAGGTTTGTGCTGTACCTTCACTACGAAATGTATAAAATTGTCATAATTCTATTCCTGCTCCTTGTGTCACTTCAATAGACATGCGAAATTGCTTTCCCTCGAATTCTGAACTGACCAAAAGTTGGAAACGTTGGAGTTGCTTCCATCTGCGACTTTGATATTACTCGAGATTTACTATCAAAGAAAGCGTGATTCGAACCTCAGAAGATTCTGCAGAATTCTCCATCTTGTTTAACAACATAATCATCGCTTTCTCCTTTCCTTCTACGGTTGCTAGCACTTGAATTTATATTACTTCTTTTATCCTCATCTGTAACTTCTTCTCTTTTGCTACTTACCTTTCTATTTCGCCTTATTCGAATTTTGTTCCGTCTCTTCTTTCTTAATCTTCTAACTTTTCTCCTTTACTTTCTTATTCTTTTTCTCTTTTTTTCTTTCTCTATCCCTCTTCATTATTTTCTTATTCTATCTTCTCTTTTGTCAACTTTGCTTTTTCTCATCTTCTTCTTCCATGTTGATTATCTCCGCCTTTAATTCTATCGTCTCCTTATTCTACGCCTGTTAATTTTCATTTATAACTCACTTTTAATTATATATATTTTATATATATATATATATATATATATATATATATATATATATATATATATTTTAGTGGATAAAGCATCAGCACGTAGAGCTGAAAACCCGGGTTCAAATCCCGGCGCCGGAGAGAATTTTTCTCCGTTCCATCACTCTTTCATCACTTTTAATTAGTTTTATTCACTACTTCGTCCTACTTTTCTTTCCTTCACTGCGCTCTTCATTCATTTCCTTAACATATTTCTCCTCGCTGTTCATTCTACTTCTTCTTCCTTGACTCCTTTCCAGTCACTAATGTCGTACTCTTTAGTTTTCGTTTATTTCCTCTTCCTTCATTGACAATACTTTCTCCTCTAATTTCATCTGATATAGTATTAGTATTAGTATTTATAAATTTAACCTGGTAGAGATAAGGCCGTCAGGCCTTCTCTGGCCCTCTACCAGGGAATACAACTATAATATGAACAATAAAATTACAATTAACATTAAATTTACAATTACAATTACAATAAAAATTAAAGTACGACAAGATTACCTGATTAATGAAAGCTAGAGATTTTATCATAGAAGTTAAGAACAAAGAATATTTTTGTATTTACTGAATTACAAATTAAACCTACAATAACAAAAATCTATAGTAATGAAATTACCGGATATTGAAATATTTTGTGATAGATTAAGAGAACTATTTACAAGAAACCATGTCTGAACGAATCTCAATTACTGGCCAAGTGCCTAATAAGTTTGCGTTTGAATTCAATTTTATTTCGACAGTCCCTGATGCTAGCAGATAACGAATTCCAGAGTCTTGGCAGGGATATTATGAAAGAGGATGAGTATGAGGAGGTGCGATGGGATGGTATTGTTAGTATTGTTTCATGGCGAGAGCGTGTGTTCAGATTATGGTGGGAAGAAAGGTAAGTGAAGCGAGACGACAGTTACGAAGGAATAGAAGAGTTCAAGATTTCGAAGAGAAGGAGAAGTGAATGTAAATTTCTTTTCTTATCTAGTTTAAGCCAACCTATTGTTTCCAGGGATGGGGTAATATGATCATATTTACGAACATTGCTTACAAAACGTACACACAAGTTATGAGCACGTTGAAGTTTCGTTTTGTTGTCGCTGGAGAGGTCAGTCAGTAAAATGTCAGCATAGTCAAAATAGGGAAATACAAGCGTCTGCACAAGGGATTTTTTTAAGCAAGAGGGAAGATGAACATTTGTCCTTTTTAGCACATGGATAATAAAATATACTTTTCTGCAGGTTTCTGACATAGGCCTACCTCTTGCCAAACATATCATCCTCTAAATAAATAATTAATAAAATAACCCTTGTGCAACAACCCATGGAGGGCCAAGACCGACCAACCGATTTCTGACCTCTCTTCCATATGCTTCAGCAGAGGTGAACGATCATCCAACTATTGTGGGAGTATCGTGTGCTCAGCACGTTGATTCCCGCAGCCGTTACAGCTGACTTAGGAAATCGAATTTCGCTACCCACTGTAGTTCCCCAAACTCATCATGATGCTGGGTTGGCACCGATCCCATACACTGGTCGAAATTCGTGAGAAAATTTCTTCTTCCAACGCGTATTCCGTTTTCATAATTCAAGGCATGACGGCTTAGACCTGTCGTTCTCAACCTTTCAGACACCGCGGTCCGGTATATTCTTTTTCTAAAGGACGAGGGTCCCGTCCCAACATATTTACTCGTAAATACTTTTCAATTTTTTTTAAAGTTCATAGGCCTACATTTAACTAACATAAGTATTAATAATTAAGTATGGCCTAGGCTAATATTAAGACAGCAAGTATTAGTACACTATGAAAACGATGTGGCATATTGACAAACAATTTAATTAATTATATCAATCACTGGATTAATGACATTTTGTAGCATGTTCTAGTTCGTCACGCCAACATTATTAATTAAATATATTACGACGTACCGAAGTACATATGATATTTCCATGCAGAAATTCTGCGTCATCATTATGATGAAGGATGGGTGGAACGGAGAAAAATTCTCTCCGGCACCGGGATTTGAACCCGGAATTTCAGCTCTATGTGCTGACGCTCTATCCACTTCTCCGTTCTACCCATCCTTCATCATATGATGACGCAGAATTTCTGCATGGAAATATATGTACTTCGGTACATCGTAATATATGATATGCGAAAATAATTACTTAGTGATTTAAGACGGCGCTTGTTCCGTCGTAATGAGTGCACCTCTGCACATTAATGTGTTGGACATTGTGCCACTGTCACACATCTGTGATGCAGTGCATGAGGGTTGGCCACTAGAGGGAATCTAAGGGCCTGTACTACGACTCTCGGATAAAGTTCTAGTTTAAACTTATCCGGCAGATGGCATATTTATCCGGAAGTTCGGTTGTAATTGCGTACTACGACTTTTGGTTATGTGCAATCTGGAGGCTAAACTTCCAGATTAGCAATCCGGAAGGCAGAGTAGCAGATTGGCATTATCCGGAGGTTGGAACTCGGGTGTTGAAATCAAGATGGCTGCACGTCGTACAGCTGGTGATTTGAAGGATCAATTTAATTTTGATACTGATTCTGATGATAAGTTTTGGAGCAGATGCTTCGTTGTATCAGAACAGCAAAACGAATTAGGCTGCGTCCAAATAATTTTGAAGAGTGGGATGACGAGAAATTTGTTAGACAGTTTCGAATAACGAAACCTACTACATGAAATCAATTATCAACTGAAACATGCCACAGCTCATAAGTACACAGTTAATAATAAGCTACACTATTTCGGTAGGTATTACATCAATATTTTGTATATAATAGCACTATAATAATTATTTTGAAGTACAGTAACCTGTAATACAGTAGAAGTGAGGTTAGAATGTTGCTTCATGCAGGTGTTCTGTTGCCCTTACAAGGTATTAAGGTGATTGATATAATAATATATGGCAACCTACAATAATAACAGTTGCAAAATACTTTTATATAAAAAATAATAACAGTATATAATAATATCAAAATCCTTTATATGGTAAACTATCATTTCTTCACAATTGCGTTACCACTTTAAGATACAAATGTATTCATATATTTGGCTTCTAGTCAAGTCATATGTACCGTAAACGAAAGAAAAATTGAGTGCCGACACCAATTTCCCAAATAAAGGTGGAAAGTTGCTGTGAAAGTGGAGTGCGGTGGAGAGGTACGGGTAGGCGGGATCGCTCTATCGAGATAGAAGGGGTAGGCGGCAGGGAAGGGCAGCACATTCATTTCATTACTGTGTTTCCTTACTAATTAAAGGGAAAAGACAAGTTTTCGTAAGATCGAGTTAGTGACATTTAGGTTAGTATGATTTGCATATATTTACAATTGTCTAAAAAAAAAAATGTCAAAACTACATCCGAACCTCTCTCTTCCAGGCTATCCTGTAGGTAGTCCTTGCCTTCTTTTGGTAACGCTATTGTAAAGATTTACCGGTAAAGGTGCAACCAAATCTCATTGTTTATACATTTTTCCAGAAATAATGCCTTACCTCCAATGGACCAACTACTACTGGTATTGAGATTCTATGCCACTGGGAGAACATTGACAACAGTAGGAGATTTTTGTGGGGTCCACGAAGTTACAGCAGGAACTGTTGTCAATCGAGCTAGTGCTGCACTTGCTGCTTGGTTTAATTGAAGTGATGACTTTTAATGCTTCATTGGGAGTAGTTTTATTTGCTCCAGTAATTAAGTGCAAGGCTTGTTTCCCCCCCCAAGGGATTCTGTCTCTCTTTTTGATGCTGTTACGAATACTTCTGAATAGTATTTTAATACAGGTTTTATGTATATATTATAGGTCTTGATTAAATTTTTCCTAGAACTGTTTCATTTTCTGTCTGCTAGTTGTTTAGTCAACTCTCTGAAGATAGATTGGAATACCAATAAGGCATCACTCATGAGACAACTGTCAGGAGATAATGTGGTAGGGTGGCAAGTTCCCTTCTCCTTCCTTGGATATATCGCTCACCAGTAGGAGTAGGCTTAACATATTTCACTAATCAGGCTTAAGATATGCTTGCTATATATTATTATTTAACAAACTGTAACAGTTTATTGAATTTTATACGTGACAGTTTTTCTTCATTTCCTGAAAGTTTTGGAATTGGCATTTATGTTTTGCAAGGGAGCTGTTTCAGTCACACTAGGCCTAGTGATTCATGTATGCAAACATATTCATATCGTTACTTTTTAAATATATTTTATTGCTTGGATCCCTCACAGTGATGTCTTAACAGGCTAAGATGATTCAAACACAAAGGTTTGATAAATACATTTTAAAAATTATGACCAGGTACACTGTAGGCTATTTAAAACAATAAAAATGCACTGTATCTGCAATTCAAATTTATTTTACATAAGCATTTTTCAAGAGGCACATTAATTGAAGCGTCAGCTGGAACAACGTTATAAGTTATATTTGGTCAAATTTACAGGAGCTGCAAAAATGTTTATGCGTACAACTTTGTTCTTATGAGGGTAGCAAACTTTTGAGTGGACAAATTTCACGTACTGCATTGATGGACAGTTGCAACTCAAGGAGTATAGCAAGGTAACATGACATGCAACATTATTACATGGAAACACACCGAATGAAAATTTTGTAACTTACAACGTTGTTCCAGCTGACGCTTAAATTGTATTCAGGTACTCTGTGAATGTGTACTTAAAACAAGAGAGATGCACTATAGCTGCAATTAAATTTAAAATTTATTTATTTATTTTGTGTGAACAAAACACGAAATTTTTCAGGAGACACAATAAGCATAATCATTTATTACATCCACTGTCTCATTATATATGCTATGGTACATGTTATATTTACAAATTAATAATATACAGGCTAATACATAAGAGTACATAGTAACTGTAATTAAACACAACACAAATACATAATATGCAAATACACAAAACTTGGAAAACTGTGGCAGAGCCAACTTCAGCTATAAGCCCCATTTGTTAGAGATCTGCATGGGCCATAATTCTTAGGCCCGGCCCATCTCGGCCTGATCTGAACCAGACCCGAACCCAATCAGAAACCTTAGATTAGCTAATAATTATCACCTGACTCGAACCTAATCCTAAAGACTAGCAGATAAAGCAGAGGCCAGAGACCACAGGGATCAAGAACAGCTGCAAGAGATTATCACTCCATTAGAAGGATGAGAAGAAGTAATCTCCCAGTCATCCAGGTCAAACAAATCTGGTCAACAAAATTAAACATATTTTTTGTTAAAACATAAAGAATGGGTGATTATTGTAGCATTTACTTTCTGCCACTAATTGAAGATGTCCTTGTAGATGGACCACCCATTAAAGAGGAGGAAAAAGTAATGTAAAAAGTCCAAATCTTACTTTTGATATTCCAAACCCCATCTCTTTGCAAACATGAGGACATGACTTACTTTTATTTCAAATCATTCTTTGTTATAATGTTAACATCCAACTTTCAACTAATGTATTTTTTAAAGAAATCACTGTAATAGTACTGAAGTTCATGCATTTCTAACATCTCAAGTAAAATTAAGTCAACATTAGAGTTCACAGATGGAGAAAGATTTTTCAATGTGGCTAATGCATTCCTCAGAGGCTTGCTTTTTCTTTCTTTCTTTTTTTTTTAAGCATCCTTGGGGTGTAACTCGATCAGCTATTATCCCATTATCAGCTGAAATATTTAAGAGAGGGATATATGCTTATATTCAGACCTTTCTCGGTTTAGCCTACACTACCTACACTGAATAAACCAGTAATTTCACTTAAAACTTACTTTCATTACACTGTGTAGACACCTGTACAGTGGAAGACCTTCATCTGCTGCACTAGCTGACTCTGTAATATTTTAAGAGTGGAATTAATTCTTAAGATATTTAATTCTGGAGAAAGATGATGTTTTATCATAAATTTGTGGACACTTCAAAGTCAGCAGCTGTAACAGTATTGTATTTTCTAATGTGCTATTAATCCAAACTCATTTTTAACAATAAGAAAGTGAAGCTGCAATAAAAAAGAGAGAGAGAGAGAAAACAAGCAAATAGTTCTATTGTAAATAGAGTGTAGTCAGTTTCTGTTTTAACTTATGAAAAGATATTTTTCACTTTTTCTGTACACAAGAAATCATTCACAAGTTTCAAAGTGAGAATCCTCACGGTAAAATTGAAATACAACTTAACATAATGTGGCCTAATCTAATTACAAACCCATTACAGAGAAATCTCAAAATAAATTCTTCAGTTTAGTGTACTTTCTATTTTTAGGCCTACATTTATAAATTTCAAATCCCACATAATATTATAATACAATGATATTTAGTTTTTATGACATCGATTTCTTGTGACCATTTCATCATTATGTACAATTTATATTTTAACATTTTTTTTTAACTTTTGCATCTAATTTATCTACTGCTTGCTGCAGATTTCATATAGTATGTGTGTTAGTTTTATTTTCAACATGTTGGCTGAAAATGTGTTTATATGTTACAGCTATTTCAGATTGGAAAAGTAAGCATCATACGTAGAATGTGAAAGAACGTTTTGTAGTATAAATCAAATTACCTGGAGATATTGTTGGGATGTCCAGTTTCACTTCAAAAACTAAAGAATTGCACTGTGAACCTGAATGGTACTGTAAATAAAAAAGAAATAATAGTATTATAATGTAATACCGACATTAAATTAAATTTGTATAACAATTTTCAAGAATCTTAATATTTTTTTTATCTCTAAAGCTCATCATCTCTTCTTCTGACTTTTAATTCCTTACACACTAACCTCATTCGTGTTATTAGCTGCACTGGTATCAGTGGAACTTGGTTTAGTTACTACTTCGGCCATAACAAAAGTAAGTAAATAAATAAATGAGTGAATGAATAAATAAATAAATAAAAAGAATTCAAACTTGTGTTATACAATTTTCTCTCCTTATTATGTAATAATTGTATAACTTAACATATAAGTGAACTTATGCATTGAATATGAATCAAAATCACTGAGAAATCACTCAATTGATAGGAGAATTAAATCACTTACCTTGGCTAAGTTTGGATTTGGTTTTGCTTCAGTTGGAGGGGCTCCAATTGTTTGTAGCCTGCATTGTCTCTCTGCAGCAGCAATTTTCTTTGTGTTCTTTTCCAAGAATTCAAATTTGCTTCTCAGCTGTTTTCAGGTCCTTGTATTTGTGCTGATATTACTATATTCTTCCCATGCTTCATTCTATATTACTAAAAAGGAAGTAAAACTAGGTTAATTCCATATGCAACCTATAATATTAGAAAATATACTGTATTTCTCTTTTTCCCTTATCTAAGTTTCTATACCTAAATAAGCAAAAGCTTTTAATGGACGATTGTCAGTACAATATCAAACATATGACTATACTGTACATAGAAACTTTGGAAAAAACTTAATATCTTCTGTTTCTGTGTTATTTTACGAGGTGTTGAATGTGCATTACAGTGAGTGATTATAGTCGAACTGGTAGCAGCAACTGATATTGCATTTTAGTGGAAACGTCTCTCCACCTCATGCTGTTCTTTTAAAAAATAATGTTAGGCCCTATCTGTGATCGATTGGTATTATAGGCTAATACAAAATATCCGCCCATTTACTAACAGTAAAATACGTAGGCCTAACATACTGAAATATTGGTAATTTGCTAGGAACAGCGTACCTTGCTGTACTAATGTTGGTTAGAAATTCCAGGCCAAAGACATCATTCATTATTATCAGTATCAGTGAACTTTTCTTTTTAAACGAGTTATTGTGCCTTCGACCCATGATTTGAAGCCGTGAAGTACACTATTTCTAAAAAATTACCGAAATAGGCCCAATTCACTAATAATGTAGGCTATACAACAAACTGAAAGCACACTTAATATTAATTACAATACAAAAATAATTGCCACCTACACTTCTTGTGCAGTTACACATGAATAAGACAATGATTATGGAGAAAAACGCACTTTTGCTGGAACCCGCACCCGTCCTGTTTAGGCCTACTAATTAAAACCAAAATACTATCATATGGTAGGAATTGTTACTATTCGAAAAGAAACATAACCTTTAAAATCTTACCTTTTGCTTCTATGTAAAGTTTCTTCATACAGTATGTGTAATTTTCTGTTCTTCACTCTGTTATTTTCTTGGCTGGAGCTTCAGTATTATAATAAATAATAACAATAATGCTTACAATAAAACCTCAAAATAAATAGTACCATATAAACACGGAACATAAACATGAAATACGCGGGGAAAGGTATACCAACGCAATAAATTTCACTACATTTTCAGTAACTTCATTGCCAACGTAATAAAAATGTTACTATATCTTCCGGATAACAATCCTGCAGTTAAAATCCGCTGGTAGTACAGAACAAAATATTCAACTTCCAGATTGCTAAACTGGAGTATACGAATCTGGAGCTTTAACAGGCGATCGTAGTACAGGCCCTAAGAGGTGGAACCTAAACTGAGAAGATTCAATCCGGCATCGGAATGGGAATTCGGTGTGTCTTAGTGGATAGAGCGTCACCACGTAGAGCTGAAAACCTGGATTCAAATTCCGGTACCGGAGAGAATTTTTCTCCGTTCCACCTATCATTCATTATTAATTAACTTGTGCTAATTTTCATTGACATATCCCTTTCTGACAACCAAAAACATAACATTTATAATATTGAGCATTGTATTATTAAATTGATTTTAATAGTGTTGGTTTGAAAAAGAAAAGGTAGTGGGAAGGATGATTATGCATTGTAACTAATCAATCACAGAAATCAGCTGAGCAGGAGAAACAGAACGATGTCAACATAATATTGGATTCATTTTTGAGTGATGTTACGAGGGTCATACTGAAAGTCATGAGCAACCCATTATTATAAATCTTAATTTTTATTTTTTAGACAAACCAGACTTTTCTATCACTTTTCAACATGCCCTCCATTTCTTTGCACACATTTTTTCCACCGTTCTTTAAGTTAGAAAATTTCCTTGCGGTAGAAGTCCGTTCCAGCTTCCTGAAGACATTGACGTAACGTTGGTCTCGCAGCTGTTCCTTTACAGAACCTGAAAGTTAGCCTAGTAGTCGGAGGATGCCAAGTTGGGTCTGTAGGGAGGATGCGGAATAGTTTCCCACCCAACTGTCCTGATTTTCTCCATGGTGACACGAGCAATGTGAGGCCGCGAGTTATCGTGTTGCATGATTATTTTCTTTCCAGGGCGTGCCTCGCGCAATGCACGATGGAGCTTCAAAAGTGTCTGGATAAAGCGGACAGCATTTATTGTCTCTCCAGGTTCAGGAAATTCAACCAGAGTGCATCCCAGAACTCATCAACTCTTTCTTTGTTGCGTTCCGTGAAGGCAGTTCGAGGACGACCGCTATGAGGATCATCTTGAATGCTCTTGTTCCCGTCTTCGAAATGTTCCACCCATCTCCTAACACTGCTGGCGCCCATGCACACATCTCCGTATGCATGCTGAAGCCTAATGTGAATTTCAGCAGAAGATTTTTTTCTCTTTAATAAGGAATTCAATGACAGCACGCTTCGAAACGAATATCGTTGTCGACCATTTTGCAAACATTGCCTGTGATCACGTGTTAGAAGCTAATGACGTCACAATATGTCAATACATAGTACAAAGTCTGTAGATTATGATCATGTAGTTGTTTTTGTTACATTGTTGAAATTGGAATTATAGTAATGGGTTGCTCATGACTTTCAGTACGACCCTCTGTATTTTTCGTATCCCTTAATAGAAACGGTTAAGATCTGAACACATTGTAGTATTTTCATTTCTCATCCATTTGCTCTTCGAAATTCTACTGCTACTCTGAAAAATCTCATCTCTGCTACTTCCATTTCTTTTATTCTCTTTCTGAGAATCTAATTTTCATTTCCATATAGGAAAGACGGCAGTTATTTTTATATAATTTATGTATATTCTCTAGTTCTGTTTTCTTAACGCTATGGAATGAACGCTTGGAGGAATGAGGGACAAAGAATGACCTAGAAAACGACGGTTGAATAAGATTGGAACAGGATCCGAGACTAATTCGTAAGAGAAAAATACGAAGCACTGTGCATTAAAGCTCTGTGTCGAAAGAGTCACAGTTCCCCCAATACCCATATAAAGTAGGTAACACTAAAAAGACAAATCTGATCTAGCTGGAATTCATAACCTATACACATGAAATTTGCAGTTACTGAGCTTCCTATGAACAGAAAACTATTCTGACATAATTTTGGCGACGTAAAACAGCATAAGGATAAAGGAATTTACGGAACACAAAAATTGCAATAGATAATAATTGAACAAACGAACAAATGGTTCTAGTTTATTTAATCCATTTGATTTTAATATAAAACTAAGCTAAAACTGAATGAGTTCAACAATCATGGAATTTGGCGAAATGTCAAGGATTATAAATGTCTATACAAGAATTACGTTAATGTAATTAGAATAAACAATTTGCTAGAAGATTTGAGTTTGTCTAATGAACAAATATAATTATGTTATATACGTGAAAAATAAGGTTTGATTAACAGTCAAACATACAAAAAAAAAGAAAGAAAAAGAAAATGCTTTTTATAGCATGAGACACAGAAACTTCCAAGTTACATTTTTCTAAATTCTACATTGGCAAGACACATCTTGCATACATGAATTTGTGACAGATTAGGTTAAGTTATTTTAGGCTTTCAATATGCTTTGCATATACTAAATGAAGTGAAATGTGCGTTTCACGTCCATTTTGAAATATTCTACTTCTTTTTTTTTTCATGTGTTAAATAACAAATTTTAGGTTAGGCCTAACTACACCGATCATTTCATTCCAATTTTTCCCATTTTCTAATATGTTTTCAAGTCAACTGACGATCTATATGAATTCTTCACATTCAAAACTGCCTTCCCTCCGAAAATTAAACCAGTTTTCTACTTTTTTCGTAAAAAAAACTTGAGTATCGCATGCTATAGAAAACCCAAAGAAAATAAGGCTTTCAAACACAATGCATTATTAAGAAGATGAGTAAAAAACCGTTTTTGAGCAACAGATAAGTACCTGGCATACTCTAGGTCTATTTAAGCACATGACAACATCCCGTAAATATTATTTCTCCATCTGTATGTATATCTGTGAGTAATGTCAACATATAATAACTTCCTATATTTACGCATAAATTGTGCACGCGTCAATTTTACGTCCATGTCAAAATACAACTGAATAACATTATATTTATTTTAAAAACCCTCAACCTCGGATTATAATAAACTCTTCCAAGTAACTTATGTAATATGACTCACCTCGTATATGAGAATGGACTCGTTCACACTCTTACGTTTATCGAATATGAAGTAAGTCCAGTGTAATTTTAATTCAAACCAAGTGCTTTTATATTTTCTATTAATATAGGTCGAACATAGAAGTTACACGTGAAAATCGTAACGCCATAAAACAAGAAGGAAACTAAGTTTTGCATGATAGGCGTCTACCTGCTGTCTTCATTTTAGTGGAAATGAGTTTTCAAAGGACAATTATAACTAACAAATGCAGATATGATAGCTATATAGAGTTCAATAAAAATATCTAATCAACAACGATATCATGACGAAGATATCTTTCCTTAATTGAAATAAAATTTGAAAGATGCTTTATAGAATGAATAAGTCAGGATTTCAAATTCCAGCCTGTCAGTACATGTATAACAGGAAAGAGAAAGAGGGATAGATTCTCAAACAAAGAGATGGATTGTGTGAGGTTGGAACGAAATATGCCTAATCCTTGATTGTTCGGACGACGACGACGATGATGATAATGATGATGATGAAGATGACTTCTTTTTGTGTCGTTCCGTTATTGTCATATCATCGCACTATCGAATCTGAATATTACTTACAAAATCGAAGTGAACATATGATACTATACGTGGAGAAATGCTATGAAAGACCGATCCATTATATGAAAAAATAAATTTTCACCTAAAATAGCTTGCCAATCTAACCAATAGCTATAGCAAAAGATGAAATTAACAATTAAGAACACGAATAACAACTAATGCTATGCCCTTGTAATTGCTGTGTAAGGGATGGCATTTATGTCACTAAATAATGAAAGAGAAAAATTACTCTTTATAATGTCGTTGGAATAGTAGGTACAGCACTATAAATAATTTTATTTCTGGCACGAGAATCCCGATTCTGTCACATTTAACCTGAAAGAGACATTTGATCTATCGCAATAAGATGCATAGTGCATCTAGAGTTGTTTTGGAAGTTACTACGTACTTATCCTTTTTTAAATTCTTATCCTGCCAAGCCAAAAACCATAAAATCTATTGACCCATTTCGAAACTAATATCTATATTCCTTCCAACTAGTTCCAGCATCTCCTTCGAGAATAGCTATGTCTTGTATTTCAAACCTGCGTGGAAATGGTATTTTACTTAATTATGCTTTCAAATTGCACATATTATTCAGCGCCAAAATCCAAAATGAACGAGAATGGACGATATATTTTTTCAAGATTCGTCTATCAGAGAAAGAAAAGAGAATACTTTTCTGTACTAATGAATGATACATTACAAACACCAATTCTCAGATACTTGAGAAATAAATGTAAGGAACAGAAGAAAACTACAAGAATTCTTTTGTAAAATCAGAGAAACCTTAGTTGTGTAGGTAAGTACACTAGTTGCATAGCGGCCGTTAGCTTCGTCTGTAAAACAGACAGTGCGCATGCGCGAGCATATACTATAGTACTGCTTCTACCCACCGCGTGACGTCACTCATGCTTGCAGATCCCAGGCGGGAATTGTAAAATTAAAAGAATACTTACAAGTATATGTTACAACTTAAAGTTTCTGTGGGCACGAAAACATATCTTCAGAATTAATGTTTCTTTGTCGTGACAAATAATTTGAAAGTGAAATATGACCATTGATCTTTTGAACAGCCATCACGGGCTATGTGGTAAGAGCAGTTCGATTATCGATAACTGAGTAGTATGCTACTTTCAAACACTTGAGCGAATGTTAATTGTGAATTATTGTTTTATAACTTTCCCACGAACCCATCTGATATCACACCACTGTTAGATAGATAACGAGCAAGGAGTGTACTTATAATAATATTATGAACTACGGTAACATTAAACTATTTATTTTATTAATTCCTTCATGTAACCATTACAGGTTGTTATTGACAAAAAGTACCGCGATGCAATAAATATAGGGTAAATGCCTTGAGGCTTAATGAAACATTGCGTTACAGTGAAAAATTACAAATTTGAAATAGATTGAAACACATAATAATATACGAAGTAACGTCAAGAAGATGTGAATTAAAGTCATGGTCCATATGTATAATGCCTGAAAATAGCTATTGAGCCTTTGAGTGTTGCAATTGTTAGATCTTTTAAAATATCTTTATGCGGCCAAAAGATTTACAGAAGTCGACTAGAAACCGGGGTATGGTATCACGGGCTCCTGTCATTAGTCCCGTAATGACTATGCATTCCACATGGTATTTGTCATTATAAAAATTGATTGAAGGTTCATATATATTCTTTTTTTCCTCGTGTACTTCTGGCTGATGTTCATGCGATTCAAATCTCATAGTAGGGTCTATGATGTAACCCTCAGGAGAGGGAGGTTCAAATGCAATTATGTCTATTCTTCGATTCCTACCCTCACTGGATATCCCGTGTACTTCCTCATATACTGAATAACATTTGTTCCTTAAGGCAGTTGCTATTATAGATCTTACTGTATGATGCCGCGTATTTCGTATAAGTTCACCGTGTGGACTTGCTCCTAGGACATGGGCAAGGGTTTCAGCCTTCCTGTCGCAACGTACGTAACAATTTGAAAGTCAGATTTTTCTGGATAGCAAACTAATAGTATCTAGTAATTATTACAGTATGCGTATATTAATGTTTCATGTAAAATTCTGCTACATATATTACGTGTTGATAAAAAAATGACAAATTATGTATTACCCTTTATATTTATAAAATTATAAGTTTATTTGTATGTGCTATGAACAAACGGAATTATAATTTATTTTGTCGGTGAGCAGCGAATGATTTCATTTATGTCATCCGAATTACAATACTAATAAACAGACTGGAAAAGATTATTCCCATAGGTAAAATACAAATAACTGAGGTTTTGCAGACAGAGTACATTGAGAAAATATATGTTATCTTCACGAAATTGACTTATAACGCTGAAGAAAAATCCCTTTCCTCTTTCTGGACACAAACCAGCATCCTTGCAATCTGTAGCCAGTCTTACTACCAGATCTATTTCAGTTTCCTTCAGCATCACGTGGTTTTCTGAATATCAGGTGCAGCCAAGAATAAAAATTAATATTTTATAGCATTACAAGACAGCGGAGGGGCTTGCCTTCCGGAAAAAAAAGGTCAGGAACAGAGGACGTATTTTTGTGCACGGCCTTGTATTCAGCATTTCAAAGCCATTACTGAACAATGCTTCCAGACACATCTGCTCTCCCTCTCCATACCCCGCCAGCTGCAATTTATTGCTCTGGATCACAAGCAGCCCTTACCTGCATCAAATTAATCTTCCTCATTTCTAAATGGCAATAAGTTACCGTAAGAAGTGACTTTGCAAAACAAGAACAAAGGAAATGACTTATAAAATTTATTATGTCGTATTTTTTTAACATTGTTAAGCTAAGCAGTACCTGCGATGTCTCGTTATCTCCTATTGTGTATAGAAGCTCCTCATCTCCAGAGAGTAATGTATAATTTATATATTCAAGAATATCATTAATATTTAAGTCTATGGATATTATAAGTCAATTGTTTTTCTATTATATACGGTGTATTATTATTTAAAACAGATGAAGTTAGTTCTTACGAAACGAAAGAACAGAATAACGATTCAATTGTTAAGAAACAAAAAAGAAATTGGAGTTATGTAAATTTATGGGACTAAAGACGTACAATGCGGATTACCGTCTTCAAAATTAATTAAATTTAGTATTCATTCTGTAAGAAATTATTTGCTACTGTATTATGGTTAATTAAGACGTTGAGCTGAAAGCCGGATAGTCCTGGTTCAAGTACCGATGGAGTAATAAAATATTTTTATGTAGTATTTCCGGTCACACTATGCCACAGTCTAGTATATACAGTCACGAAGCTTGAATTGATGAGGGTATTAGGAACAATAGACTGTGCCGGTACTATTTCGCATTGTCTGTGGTGAGGCGATAGTAGCGATCCTAGTGGTTAGCAACTATCTATGGATGCATATTCCCTACGTATTGACCTTCGTGACAGTATATACTAGACTGTGCTATGGCTCTGGGCTTCACCAGTGAGCTTTATACTAAACTGGAGACACAACTCAATGCTTTAAAAGCGTGACGCGAATGCTGAGCGCCGGAGCGTATTGCTATCTCTTTCTAACATAGTGTTGTCCTTGTCTCTCTTGCAGTGAATGCTATAGTACACAATAACAAGTAGTTTTATTGTTTATTGCGCATGTGCAACATGAACCTCACGAAAGACTGATTGAAATACATTAGTTAGAAAGAGAGAGCAATACTCTCTCCAACATGGCGTCTACAGTCACGCTTTCAGACTGGAAAAAGCATTGCGGTGGTGTCTCCAGTTTACTATAGAGCTCACTGTTCACTCACGCTCTATTTTATTTGTAAAAAATTGTCACGAGTAATATTTCTTCTGCGAAATTTGAAAATGTATATTCCGAAGAATTACATTACAGTTGTCTATTTTTATTTTTTTTTCATAGTATACTTTCTTACGGGCTACTTTTATGGGGTAATAGTATTCATATTAATAAGGTTCTTATGTTAAAAAAGCTATTAGAATTATAACAACTTCATCAATGAAGGCACACTGCAGATCGTTATTTATGAATGAAAAAAAAATATATTTATCAAGCCCTAAATTTTGTCAAAGACACATAGGAATGATGTTCACCTATACAACACCCGAAACCGTGACCTTTTTAATATACCTAAGTGTAGGCTTACCAAAACAATGAATAATTATTTTATTATGTCTTTAAAAATTGCAAATAAATTTCCGACACATGTTTTCAATTTGGAAAGGAAGTCTTTTAGCAGACTTGTCTCTGGTTGGTTAATCAACAAACCCTTTTATGATATTAATGCGTTTTTAATGTTAATGTTGTTGAGTGTTTCTGATACAATTTTATTGTCTTTTTATTCTCTGTTGTTTATTTTATATGTTATTAATTGACTTTGTCAATTGCACAAATTTATGTTCACTGACTGTACGATACTCAATATACTCTAACACAGGCATGACCAGCTGGAGCAGATCTAGCCTTCAAACGAGGTGCGACAATGACGTAGAATATCTTTTATGCGTGTGCCTATATGATATTCGAGATTCTACGTTACTGTTGCACCTCGTTTGAAGGCTAGATCTTACCCGGCTGAGCTTGGCTACAGCACATATGAGTATCAGAAGTATGTCTTTGAGAATAAAGACGGCAAGAACGTAGGAATAATAACCTTACTGCTACTAATGCCCTTTATCTTTAAAGATGAGAACCTTAAACTTCCCGTACACTGTGGGCCTCCATGGCCTGTAATGGGGATTATTTTAGATTAAGATTAATAGTGGAAGCCCCGTCAAGCTTCTATCGAACGTTACCATCATTAACTCCAATTTTGTTCTGTGTATACGACTCCATAAAATTAAAAATTTTTCTCCGCACTTTCCAGTCAACATGTTTCCGGTATCCATGTCTATAAGTTTTTTTTTTTTCATTTGAACACAGACGAATATACATGCATGATTGTACAGGGTGTTAAAAAGTATCCAATATTTTAGGAGGTGATAGTATGCATTAAAACAAGAAAAAAAGTCTAATAAACATGGGCCCTACAACACATACTTTCTGAGATCTGAACACTTGTTCATAGGAGGTGCTCAATGTGACGTCCATTTATGGCAATTTTTCTGCCCTACGATACAGCAGGCTACCAGATAATCATACCGTAGTTGACACCCCTGGCAAGGAATACTGATACGTCGCAAGGAATAGCCTACTGAAAGGAAAAATTTGGTTTCGGATATGAGCAGGGTTCAGCAGAGATGCTGTTGTGAATTTTCGTAATCAGCATGTGTGGGCTGATGAAAATTCCCATGAAGTTGAAGAAACAAGGCATCAACACCGATTCTCAATCAACGTATGGGCAGACGTTCTTGGCGATAGATTAAGGGCCATACGTGCTACCACAGAGATTAACTGAGGCTCGTTATCAGGACTATCTTATTAACGTATTGCCTACGTTGCTGGAATATGTGCCATGTCAGCAAAGACTACAGATGTAGTTCATGCATGATGGCACACCAGCATATTTTTTCCGCAATGAGAGTGAACACCTGACGCTGACATTTCAGGACCGCTGGATTGGTTGGGGAGGCCCCACATCTTGACCTGCTTGTTCTTCAAATCTAAATCTCCTAGACTTTTGGTTATCAAGAACAACCAGGTCAATTTCAAAGAGTGCGTGATTCCTTAAGCCGAAGGGCAGAGGAATGTAGGTACTGTCATGAATGGACGTCACATTGAGCACCTTCTATGAGTAAGTGTTCACATCTCAGAAAGTATGTGTTGTAGCACCCATGTTTATTAGACATTTCTTTCTTGTTTTGATGCATACTAGCACCTCCTAAAATACTAGATACTTTTTCTTAACACCCTATATATTTTACTCACGTTAAATGAATTATAAATTATTTGTATTGTAAGGACATTTTTTCTTCCTTATGACATGAATTTTATTTTATTGGGTTATTTTACGACGCTGTATCAACATCTAGGTTATTTAGCGTCTGAATGATATGAAGGTGATAATGCCGGCGAAATGAGTCCGAGGTCCAGCACCGAAAGTTACCCAGCATTTGCTCGTATTGGGTTGAGGGAAATCCCCGGAAAAAACTCAACCAGGTAATTTGTCCCAACCGGGAATCGAACCCGGGCCACCTGGTTTCGCGGCTATACGCGCTAACCGTTATTCCACAGGTGTGGACTCGTATATGTTAGGGGGTGAAACCATTCCGGAAGTTAACAAATGTAAATACCTAGGAATAACATTTAGCAGCGATCTCGGCTGGGGGGAACACGTTACTGACACAGCGGGAAAGGCATGGAGGGCGTTACACTTTGTGATTAGGGTACTAAGAAAAGGCTCTGATAAATCCAAAGAGATTTCATATAAATCACTAGTTCGTCCAGTAATGGAATATGGTGCTGCATGTTGGGATCCTTACAGATTAGAACATATTAAGACACTGGAAAAGATTCAAAAACGGGCTCTCAAGCGTTGTCGTAAAAATTCACCATTAAAATGGGGCACACTCACTGACCGGAGAACGCGAATTCGATTATGCGCAATGTTCAAAACATACAGAGGTGGAGAGAAATAAAAAATAAGTTGCAGCCGCCAAATTATTTGAAGTATTCTATCAGTGAGGAAGTGTGTTGTGTCAGTGAAGAGTGTAGTGTCAGTGAAGTCTATTGTGTAAGTGAAGTGTGTTGGTGTCAGTGAAGTGGCTGTGCAAAGTATTTGAACAGTGAAATGGTTAGAAGTGTTAGTGAAATCAGGTAGAATCAGTGCAGTGAGTGAGTTAACAGCGAAATAAGTGTAGTGCCGAAAGGTACTTGTGCAGGTATGAACCTGACACTCGTCGGTCTTAGTTCGAACTTAGGGTTAAGATACAAATTAGATTCACTTTAAATGTTATTTTAAGTGACCATGCTTCATTTGATTTAGGATGCTCCTTGTTATTATTATTATTATTATTATTATTATTATTATTATTAATTATTGTTTTTATTAGTTATGTTTGTTATTAATTGTCATTATTGAGTGTAAATAGTTACCACTGCCACCGGGTATATACCCATTTGCAGTGTGAATACATACATACATACATACATACATACATACATACATACATACATACATACATACATACATACATACATACATACATACATACATACATACTTACATAAAAAACTTGACTACAAAAATAGCTCAGCCCACTGGTGTGTCTGTATCATTCGCTTAAAAAAAAGAAAAGAAGCAAACCATTTTATTACATCTTTTAAACCTTATCATTATACCCCAGTAAAGAGAAAGAGGTGGTCCATGTGTGCGGGTGTATTATTGTAATTGGTTTTTACACTCCGTGGAAGATGGCCTAATTGAGCCACAGCTTGTGTTTTCTCAGACGAGTCGCCGCTTCATCTAAATTACAAGAATGTTAGTGGAAGATCTTGAGAGAATGCACGAGAACATATTTATGCGATAGAGTGGGCGGGGGTAATTTGAGTATAGTGAAGTAATTCGGATATAAATTAAAATTTATTGAATAAAAGTTTACCAAATCTTGAAACACATGCCAATGTAATATACTTACGTTGTGTATTTCACCATCGCCTAACATGGAGTGTTAAAATTCTATGTTTATCACTCTGATATTGTCTGGTAACGAAAAAACAGTTTCTTGTTTACAATTCTATAAAAATGACCCATTAAATTCAAAGTAATATTGTTGTGGAAATCAGCTAACAAGCAAACGTTCTGATGGAGGCAGATAAACAAGTTAAATTTTTTCCTTCCACCATGTTAATAATGTCAAAAGAAGTGCTCATACAAATCTTGGCCACTCGACCGCAATTACGAGAGCCGTAAAAAAATAAGTTCGCCTGGCAAGGGCCGCTAACTGAAAAGAAAACACAATTTCATTGGACAAATTTATTGGAACGGACACAGCAATTGTTGAGCTATTTTTAAACACATTTTCCATCGGAATTGAGACATTTCTCATATCATGGGATCGACAGAGAGAGGTGCAGACGCAGTCAAACGCTGGTTCCGATCTGAGACGGCTGACTTCTACGATACAAAAATTGATCCCATGGTATGACAAATCGACCCTCCCAAGTACTAACATTGTAACTCAATTTTTTTTTTATGGTTTTGAGTTGTCCTAGTTAATATGGTCTTAAATTGTTTCCTTTTCTCCCAGTACTATCATTGTATAGCTCTAAACTTTCCCAATTGTATGTAGAATCTTATTGTTACTCTATATTTTTGTATACACTAATTTACACGATCATTTTAAAACTTCCTTTTCATATCATGGAAAATGTAAAAAATGAGTTACAATGTTAGTACTTGGGAGGGTCGAAATGTTTCAATTCCTGTGGGAGATATGTTGATAAATAGAGCAACAATTGCTGTATCTGTTTCAATAAATATTTCCATGCAATTGTGCTGTTTTCTATAAACGGCCTCAGGGAAAATCACTTTCTGGACGGCCTCGTAATTGCGGTCGAGTGGCCAAAATTTGTATGATCACTTCTTTTGACATTATTAACATGCTTTTTTATTTACCAGTGTATGAAATGACAAATCACATTCAAAGCAATATTGTTGGGAAACCAGCTGTGATACAGTAACAAAATTCGTGCATGTGTATATTGCAGATGTTTAGAATAAGTTTTTTTATAAATTTAGTAATATAGGCTTACCATTAATAGTTGTTTAGTAATTCGAGTATAATACTAGGTTAATTGTTTCCGTCATGTCATGTACACAAACTATGTATTGATGAAAGATAAATAAACATCTCAATGGGTGATATTTTTTATTTACAAAATAAGCCTTATGAAGAACTTAAGTATTGGCTGAAATTTTTTTATCTTGTTAAATCTGCACTCTGCTCTAGGATGCATACACTTACCTACGGTTGGGATAATTTGATTTTATAAGGACTTTAAAGCATGTTTTACTTCAATAATACACATAGGCCTAATACCCAAATTTCCTCATCCATTGGTTAATTGAATATAGTTAAACTTAGGTTTATTATTACGATAAGAAGAGGTTAACATACTTGAAAATACAATATAGTGACAACATATAAAAAACTGACCGGAAAATTTTTATTATTGTAACAAACTATGAGTTCTAAACTTAAAAAAATGCTACTTTAAAGCCAAATTACACCAACCCACCCTATTAAACTTGTATGAGACAAGAGGGTCCATATTTTTAGCATATAATTTAAGGTAAGTTGTTGTGGTTTAATTGCGCTGTTACGGTTCTAATTCTAGCGGCCGCAACCGAGGACCCGCGCTCCTGTACATCGGTAAACCAAACCAATAGCAATTCTGTAGTTCGTCATTCTAAACTTATTTTCAAACTCTAGAAAATACTTCATGGTTGTTAAATTTTAGACATTCAGTACACAAATAAAAATAAATGATAGTTCGAATATTAAACAGATTAAAATTTAAATTTAAATAAAGTCATCCTCGTCTGTATAGGAGATACCATACTAACAGTGTTTTTGAGTTCAAAAGCGGCTGAGAATAATGCATTTAAAAAGGGGAATAAAATCTTTAACATAACTTCCTCCATTAGTGAAGCAAAGCTGTACTATACCCAGTGGCGTAGATTTTCTGCACTCTGTTCCTGATAAACAGCGCTAGGAAAAAATTGTCTACTTTTTTCGTCCGCGATAATTTTCCGCACTCAGTAACCTTTACAGTTGACAGCGTCGTTAAATAAATATTGTTATTATGATTACTCAATTTGTATAAGGATGTGTATTGGCCATTATATTGTTTCGAGGTCCTTAATATTTCTGTATTAAATGAACCTACTCATCTATAATTTTGCTTGGCTCAAACTCGAGAGGAGATATTTCAAATTAACACTTTCGTTATTCATTTCATTTTTATAAAGTTACGGTGAAAAAAAATGTGGCATAAAGATTCAGTAGATTATAAATCTAAAGGTTTTTATTCATAAATAAACTGAAAATTTATGACACTTCACGTCAGTTCCAGTACCGAAACATTCAGATGAGAATAACAGAATGTTGGTGTCGCTTATAGATTTTCACCTACCAGTAAACAACAATAAATCTTAAAAATATATGACTGTCGCTATGAATATTTTATTACGGAAACAACGCTATTAGATATGCCTTCATCCGCAGTATTTATTCTTCTGCTTTCCGCAGTTATTTTCTGTGTCAGAAATTAATCTTTGTCTAAAGCAAAAATTTCTATGATAAGTAACGGAAGATTTGAACTAAAATTCAAAACATTTTGAAAACTTGTTGTAACTAGAGGAAAGGGAGGGGTGTAGCGGAAGGTTTGAAACATGGGAAAGGCGTTTCGTTCGTGATACGACAGAACAATGGCCCTGCATATATGTGTTCACACATGTCAGCGGTGCCCTGGACATTAATATGTGTTGTTTATAAAATATTTTGCAGGGAGTTCGTGGCGACGCATGTTTACTGTGGTAATGTGGGTTTACACAAGGCCTGACCTTTTCCACCCATCATGCGCTCCCAGAATAATTAGAAATAGAGTTGATCAAGGGGCTAAAAACAGCGAACATACAGAACTCTAATGTATTGCGTACAAGGGGGAAGGTAAACAAACTCACACAACTACAGAATAAAAAATAAGTGGATGTATAAAGTTACGTTTACGGAGCAGAGATGAACATTTCGCTAGCACCAAACTCAAACACACTGAAAAATTTAGAAGAAAATGGGTTCATATGCAACTAGTTATTCTCGTAATTATTCCAATATTTTGTTTCTATCAGTTCGCAATCAGCTTCTCAGTGACAGCGCTGTTCCATGTCAACAAACACCGTGACGTTCGTAGATGACAAATCGATATCCAGGCTGACTTTCTACTTTCTCTTTCATTTACCGCTTTATTTTGATATCTTACCCACTTTAAAAGTGTTTGTGTTTATTTCACTAATTATATTTTTATTTTCTATCTTCCACTTACTTGCCCACCTAGACGTCTATCCGTTCAGCCATCTTGCCATCTAATTTTTATTAATTAATTTACCCATTTATAAATTTATTTATCCATCTACTTATTCAAATTTTGCACACCTCCACCCCAGTTATCTGACGTCTCATCTTATATATTTATGTTCCTATCATAACCTACATACTCGAATTCATATCACCGGCACATTAAACATAGGCCTCCTCACCTCACCACAATACTTCCCGATATCCTCCATCATTCTCCGTTTCAATTGCTCGTCACTGGGTTCTCCTTACCATAACCTTAAAGAGCTGTCAGACATTGACTACTTTCAAAGCCGGTTGTCAAATAGACTGCTCAGACTATGATGTTTCTTAAAATACAATTTCTCTAATACACGAGTTTTATTTTCAATATATAATTTTTCCCTATTATTATAATAATTACTTTGATTCACATTGTTGTAATTGTTTGACTCTTAGAATTATATGTAACCAAGCTTGTCTACATTTTTATGTCACTATTATTATTATTATTATTATTATTATTATTATTACTATTATCTGTCTATTGGTCCAGTATTGCTGTTACGTTTATATTTGCTAAGTGTTCTTATACTGGTTGAGTGGGAAGGCCTTATTTAATATAATTACATTCAATTACCTTTTCTGTTGACTGTTTAATTAATTAATTAATTTATTTATTTATTTCCTTCACAAATTGATTGATTCCATTTTTTCACCAATTCTATCATGAATTCATTCTGTAGAAACATTAAGTTGAAAACTTTCGTCAACCTCATTATCTCGTTTTTCTAAATGTTTTTTCCTTTAAATTTATTGGTACTTTCGTATCTTACAGAATAAGTTACCTTTGCATTGAGAGAGAAAAAATATCTTAAATATTGCATTTTTTAAATATGAACAATTATATTCATATTTAATATTATTAGAATTATATTCATATTTTTAAAATGCAATATTTAAGATATGTTTTCTCTATGCATCATTTTTAACCGACTATTATATTTAATAGATTTAAATTAATAAACCGATATTAAAGACTACAATAAATCAATTATGAGTCATGTGAATCAAAACGTTATCTCATTTATATCCTAAATATAAAGAAACTTTGGGTATATCATAATGCAATGTTTCAAATATAGTTTAAAAATATTTCGATACATTAGTGAAGAAGAAGATTTGGGAATCGATTTCAAATGCGGGGATGATTAAAGAAAAATTAAGGTAACAAGAGCTCTCACGGCTGACATATTCCCGCTCTTGTTCGAATTTTCCGCCAGGACCACAACAGCAGACCACAGCTTTATCACGCAGCCTTTAGATGGCGCATATGTTGCGTCAGACCCTCGCAGTGTCAGATGTAAGATGGCTGCGCGCACGGAAACATGATCAAACGCGGAATTGCGTAGTGTGATCCGGTTTTTGCGTCTGAAGGACACCTCACCAGCAAAAATTCATCGTTAACTTGTTGAGGTGTACGGTACAAAACCGTGCTTCCGATGAAAGGTACCGAACCATCCACCTTACAGCCTCCAAACTAGAACTCAGTGATTTCCATCTTTTCGGGCAACTGAAGAAAAACTTGGATAGTAAATCACCTAGTGATTCAACACCGATATGGCCGTTCAGCAAGCCGTCATGATGTGACTTCAGGGACTTGACGCGGATTTATTATATCCCAGCATCGTTGGAAAACGTGTTTGGACAAGTATGGTTACTATGTTGAAATGTAACGCCTACCAGTGTTCTACGACTGTGAAATAAAGTTTATCCATAAGAGCTCTTGTTACTTTACTTTTTTAAACACTCTGAAATGACACAATAAAACAACGCCTTTACTTAGAAGTAATTTTGAGTAAATTATAAAATCAGACAATATATTTAAACATAATTAATGTTAGTAAGCTAAACGGGATAATAAAACAATGTACAAAAATGGAAGTAACTATAAGTAGGTCTAAGTTACATACAGTAGAGTCTCGTTAATCCGAACTAATTGGACCAAGACCTATTCGGATTACAAAATTTTCGGATTAGCCGAAATATTTCCTGTAATGCAATGCATGCTATTCACGAGCGCTGAGAGACGGTGGTGGGAGTACCGTGTTGCTATTTTTAGAACCACAACCAACAGGTTCACTTCATTACGACAAAAATGACTGATTTTACGAGCATGACAGATGTGTAAATTATGTACAGAAAACACTAACTGTTGTAAGTACTCTTGAATGTGCTTTTTCATAAGTTTTTTTAAGTAAAAGAAATTGAGTGAATTTATACAGTTTTTTTCTTTTCGCTGTTTTGTACTATTACAATAAATTTGGTTTTTTCTTAAAATAATTTTATTCGGATTATCCAGATTTTCGGATTAGCGTAGTTCGGATTAACGAGATTCTACTGTATTTTGAAACCATATCTAGAACTGGAAGTAATTTTAAAATAAATAATATGAAAAATTATAATATTATCTACATACAGAAAGAACAACTGTTACGTAAATGATATCACAAAGTAAACCAACATTCACAATTAAAAACAGAAATTTCAGAAGAAAGTGCCGATTACCGGCACTTAATGCAATGTTAAGTGACTCATATATTGAAGACAGAGTCAAACTCGCACATAAGTATTCAAATAAAATTGTATTTAACATACTTCTGCAGATTAGAAAAATATTTAAATTCGCAAGCATGTTGTAAATTAAAACGTCTTTCACCACTTAATTAACGAGAATAATCCCTGCTTTATCTTAGAGTTTGCTTTTCTTGAAAGCCGAGTTCAGTTCACTTTTAGAATAAAACACATTGAATTACATTCACTCTATAATTGCAGTTCTTAAGCTTTCTGCTTGACTTTCTGAGAGTTTCAGAGATAGAATTAAGAATATTTCCTGGATATAGATGGATGAATGTTTGCTACTTTTCCTTTCATCGGCGTGAGAGTAGTAATTGGTAGAAAGAGGGATAGAGAATGCACTGGAAACAGGAGAAGAATATGGAATTTGGTCCATTTCCTTTACTTGTTAGTTGGCATTCACGTTGCAAGCCAAAGGGAACGCAACGCATAGTAATTTTGCTTCTAGGCCAATTCTTATAGAGCCTTGCCTCAGTCCACTCCCACAGTAAATGTCCTCTGGCCTACATCATCCACTGTCAGGGAATTTAGTATTCCCCGACTCAGATCCTGTTCACCCGGAAATCATCTTTGGTAGCTGAACCATGCAATGAACGGAGGACTTAATAATAATAATAATAATAATAATAATAATAATAATAATAATAATAATAATAATAATAATAATAATAATAATAATAACAATAACAATAATAGCAATAACAATAACGATAATAATGCCGTTATACTATTGAATCATTACGAAATTCTGAATTAGAGCTTTAATAAAATTAGGCCTACATTTATATGTACGCCTAAATGTTTCTCATTAATATCTAATAAGAAGGCTACTGTCCTTCATAATGCGTGAAATAATACTGGACGAAACAGTTATGTGCTCCGGAGGCGATGGATTTTAAGAATGACAAAATCATTACAATTTCCCTATTCTTACCGCTTAAGCATCATATTCATTTTCTGCTTTAGGCTTTTAACATATTATTTTTAAAGACGTTCAATATAGTAATAATTATAAATTGGAAACATACCACTGCAATTTCACCTAAATTGCGCTGTTAATTATTGTTTTTAAATATTTGCAAAAATTAAGTAAACTCTACAACACCACAAAAGTTACTGCATTTGTAATGCAAGTAACATT
The DNA here is from genome assembly GCF_040183065.1 of Periplaneta americana. Lineage (NCBI taxonomy): Eukaryota > Metazoa > Arthropoda > Insecta > Blattodea > Blattidae > Periplaneta > Periplaneta americana. The sequence goes on from NC_091125.1 coordinate 81,550,854, forward strand.
AAGGAAGCCATGAAAAAATCAACAAGATTCGAGACTCATCATAGACTGGGGGAAAAAAAAAGACAGACGTATATCATCGCCTGCTGGAGTATAATAAACACAGAAAACATTTTATAGGAACAATGTTGAAGAGAGATATATTTGTTTTCCAAAGTTGCCGTCATTGAACAGAAACCAAGATGGAGATTTCATTGCAACTAATTAGAAATTCCTCTTTCAGGTATGTAATAAACGATCTTCGCACAAAATAATGTACGATACACGAGCGGTATGTTTGTTTTCATGTTCGAGGAAAAGATTGAAAAAGCGAAACGTAGTTGAGCTTTTTTAATTTCCGGGAACATGAAAACGTCAACATACCGCTCTTGTAACGCATATTACAATTGCATAACAACAAATTATATTTGTTCGGATCAAATTTCTGTGCATTTAAAGAATAAAACTAAAATTATTTCAATAATTTATTATCATAATACACTGCTCTCTTAAATTGACTGAGCATATTCGGAATTAAATCAATGTATTTCCTAAAACATGTTATGAAATTTTTCATATAAGAAAATGTTGTCTCGAAGAGGAAACAAATACGAGCAAAATTCTATTAAAACTTTTTTTTTAAATATCTCAGAGAATAATCCCCTGAAATTAATGACATTAGTTACGGTTCACCCTGTATCTATCAATTCTAGCCGTTATACTAATCTGTTTTCCTATCACGATATATTTTATCTGATTCAAAGTTACCTTCACCTCAAAAATGTAATTTAACCATAATAAACTAGCAGAATTCAAAGAGCAAATTTAATTGTTGCTGAAGTGCACGAGAGCACCATGATCTGAACTTTGTTAACATAGAAAATGTGATGGCTGGTAATACCTAATTTTTTAATTTTCTATTCAAACACGCGAAATCTACTATAAAGCTGCAAGTTGATTTTAGAAATGCTATTCACTTTCTAGCACTTTGAGTATTCGAGGAACTTCGAGAAGTAATTGTAAGAACAACGTTATTTTTACTGCTCGGTTGACAGTGTTTAAGGTGAGATAGGAGATTAGATTAAACATTTTGAAAGTAATTAAACCAACTTTGCTTGCATGCAAGAAACCGATTTTTGCACGTCATATAAGCATACAAATAACCCTCAAAGGGTTATTAAGTCTATAAATGTTCCACCCTATTTCTTCACATTAACTTGTTTCTGTGAAAGAGAGTGACATAACGAACTGAACAGCAATTATGATGTCCTTTAAAGTAAGGTAAACTGAGGATACATATTTTGAAAGACTATTTCTCAATAACTACTGGATATTTTCTGGATAATGTCAGAACATAATATCTCTAATATTTTAATATACAGTATTGGTTCGATTAGAGCTTATACAATGAAAACTGTAAAAAAGCACGTTTGATTGTACTATCGGAATTAATCATTTTTACAAACAATAAATTATAAATTAAATCTATTAATATTATTATTTTATGACTATGCAATCGAATGATTAAATCTTGTCTAAACGTCACACAATTTCCTGGCTATTTTCTTCACATAATAATATCACTTAAGGTTATCATGAAGTTAACCCTTGCAAAGTATTTTCGAAAATAACAACAAACTATGAAGACAGAATCTTTTAAAATATCATATAAATATAATTTATATACATGCATGTTCACTAAGAAAGTATTGCATTTGAACTTCAGTTTCTAGCGCGGAATTTCAGTCCTTTAAATTATTGAATTTAAAAGAAGAAATATGGCGAAACAGATTATTCCATTAATACGTAAAAATCATTTACATATGTGAAACTACCATTAACATAAGGATATGATTACTGAAATATTAGAAGAGGGGATTTATGTCTATATAGAAAAAGCAGGAATTAGTAATTCTTGGAACTAGATAGAGTATTTCGAATCTTCAACTCAAGGAATGGGTTTTACAAGTAACACAAAGCATATTTTCAAATAATATTGGGAAAGGCATTTTGAATATATTTTACTTGCTGGTTTATTAACTTTTTGTACTACACGTATAAAATCAATTACTGTACGTATAAATACCACTTTTTATAATACGTTAATTTTTTGTATTTACATGTGCTATCTGGTGGGATGGAAGAGAAGGCCTTATGGCCTTAACCCTGTCAGATTAAATACATAAATAAATAAATAAATAAATAAATAAATAAATAAATAAATAAATAAATAAGTAAATGAAAATGAAAAACAAATATATTAGATTTAGTTGAAAACATGGAAATTTAAAGAAATCATATAAAATAATTGCTTTACTTTAACTGGTTTTTTTTGGAAACCAAATCTCGAACGATTTAATCGGAATGGAAATATATTTAAAATTAGTTATTTGAATTGTGAATGGGTTCAAGACAAGATGAAGTCTATAATTTCGAGCTAACGTGACATCACGCTAACATAGCCCAAAAGATAAATATATAGGGATTAATTCATTATAGGTAATAGCTATATGTGAAACAAATCCAAGAGCAGTAAAATAATCAGAATCCATCTGCTTTTAGAGTCCGTCAGAAGTGATCTGCTTGTAGCGTTCATCCGTTTGCTCGAGATATGAGAAGGAGTGGTCAGTGTCACGTCACACCGAAGTGTCCGCCCTCACTGAGGATGATGGAGCGTCACGGGGTAATGGATCGCAAAGAAATCATTAATGACTGATTATCTCATCATTCACCTGTTTTGGAGGCGTGCCGAACTACACAGCTCCGCTGAAGAAGGCTTGACCTCGTGACTTTGTTTCTTGAATGCTCGCCAGAAATACCATATCATAATCTTCTTTTTTTTTTTTTCCAAAAATCTTTCATCTTCCGATTCTTCTTGGCCTCTTTGTTGTGATTGTTTCTCTGTTCGTTTTTTACTTTTTGCATACTTCCTGCCATTCTCCCTTCTTTGTAATTTTTCTTTTTATCTTCATGTGTTTATTCTTCCTATTACTTTACGTTTTGCTATTAATTTTTATTCCTCCTAGTTTTTCTCTGCCGTCCTTGTTTCATTACTGATTCCATTTACTTTAATTCTGCATTTGTATGATTGTTGTTTTTGTATTGTATTTATTATTGAATTATACAGAGTGTAAATAACACACTGTCAAAAGTACTAGTAGTAGAGCATAAATAACTGAAGAAAAATACAGAATAATGTTTTTTCTGTCATTATTAAAGTTTTCCCAGAAAAATATGTTTTGTGAGTCTAACGTTTTTGAAACTGAGAATAGACAGTCATCATTAACGTTGTTCCATACGTACGCTGAAGCAATCGTCTGATTATACTCTGTTGTGAATGTGTTGGGCGTAAGGTCATTGAAAATTGTATTCACGTTCAGTCGAAATGTAAACAAATATTACATTACTATCAATCTTAAAAACATGGTACTTTACAAATTAAAACTACAATTTTGTGTGCGTACGTTTATTTACTATAAATAAGTGATGTAATCTAATTTCTGTCACGAACTGGTCTAGTTCAGTAAAATGGTTATTTCATTAAATGGATCGTTTAGGAAATATAAGGGATAAAAGTATTTTGTACATGTGAAATTGTTTTAAAATTAATATATTTCATTCTTTACTTTTAACGTAGAAATGTATGTATTGTAAACTGTTAATCAGAAGGAATTAAATTTCACTAGACATTTTGTCCAGTCGACCGATATTTACTGTCTATATAATTTTTTGCAGTTTATATCGTTTACTCCCTGCACAGTAATTTTGTGTTTATTATCTTTCTGTTGCTTTTACTTTATTGGCTATACGAGTAGCTGTATTTTACACTGTTTATGTGTTTTGATAGTTGTTTTCTAAAATTTATAATTCTCAATTTTACCAATATAATATGTATATATTTTGTCATAATTTCTTCCTTAATACTCTTCATAAATGTAACATTCTTTTTACATTCCTACCATTTTTCTCTAACTATTCTCGAATTTCGTTTACATTGACTTCTATTATCTGATGTTTTTTTTAATTCTGAGTTGTAGTTTTTAATTTTTTTAAATTAATTTTATATTTGTTTATGTTTAATTTTTTTTTGTTTATTATTTGCATATTTTCTTTATTTTCGTTTTCAAATTACATTTATTTCATGTCGCCCTTGCATACAAACTCGTGTCACAATAGTATAATATAAATGATTCCGAATTTCCTCTAATCCTTTCTTTTCTTTCGTCCTCTTTCGTCATGTTCAGTGTCATTTGAAACAACCACGTGCACATCATCGAACAAGTTACGTACTATAAACTGGAAAAAATATTAAGCCCTTAGTAGTGTAATATTCTTGACTAGAGTATTTTATGGTAGTGTAAACTTTAATCTATTCTGTAAATCCTCAATATTAAAGACATTGTAATTTCTTCAGTAAAATTTATTCAGCTTTTCACTAAGCAATGCATCACAAAGAATGACATTATTTCTGTCAATTCTTAAAATAATCACCAAAGACAATAATGTAAACGCGATCCACTTCAATTAAGATTATCTTAAGTCTCAATTTCAATGATTTATTGGAATAGAATATTTAATATAATAACAAAGAATTGCTTACTTATTTAACTTTATTTCCAAAACACGTATTATATTAAGAATAACAGAAATTAGATATAAAATAACGGAGAGTTATTGACAAGAATATGGCGGAAAAATGCTTCACCAGTGAAAATCTTCCCCATAGTATATTTTTCATCACAAATCTCTAAGATTTATGTATCTGGTCTTGGTTAATTTTCTCATTAACAATATTCTAGTAATCTACGAGAAATTAAGAGACCTTAACCCAGACGTCAGATTCATTCTTCAAGGAAAACATAAAATTAATACTTTGAAGGCAGTAGGGCCTATGTTGAAGGCAAAGCAATTTATATTAGATTGTACGGTTAATTTTATTGTTGTTATGTCAGAATGGACAGTTCAACTATTAATCTGCTATTTATTCTATAATTGACGGAAATCGTCAAAGACAGCTCAATGGTGACAAATGATCAACTAAAAAACGTTATACAATGTAAAGAATGAATTGACAGGTATGAATGTTCGATTTTCAAACTTGACAAGTCACAAGGGTGTCCCTGAGAATATAATATATAACATGTATATTATACATATACGAATATATAACTTTTCATTAAGTAACATGAACTTATGTTTATAAATCAAAGTAACTGCCATGTACACGTCAAGAGAATACTGTATTTTTTTCGTGAGCAGACATTTAGTTTCTCCTGCCATGCTTAAAATTGGAATTATTCATAACAGAGCATAAGAACTAGTATAAAAATAGTAACCACTTTACTTACAAAATTTTTACGTATTAATAAAGTTATTCGTCTTTCAATTTTTCAAGTATATTTATCATGACTGTTTCTTAATTTGTTGTTTAGTTTCTGACACCTCAAAATAATAGTGGAAAAATTCTGACCTCTAAGTGTTATGAATCAATTTCTGAGGTGGTTAGATTTAAAAATAGATACGGCATATATCAGCTACATCTAAGTGTAGAGAGTATATGTATTATAAAAAAGTGCATGCTTTTTGCACTCTTACACCTATTAATACTGTAGCGTCTTCCTTTCACTACCGAAAATAGTACCTACGGATTTATCCAAAAGAACATGTTATCCGAAACGCCTCCGCCTAATTCCCTTTGAATACACGGAGTTTTACTGTAATTAAAATGGAAAATTCTCTTGAAGTCGATATAAATCATAGATTGTGAGGACGTGGCGCGTGACAACAAAGAAGAATACAAGCCTGCAGAAATTAAATATTTAACAACATTATGGTGGAGCACAGAGCGGGATTCTCTTTGCGAGGCCGCTCAATATCATGCTGTAAAACTCGAGCAACCACGGCAAAAGAAGCAAAAATTACCAAATGAGAAAAGAAGCGTAAGGTACTAATTTATTTAAATAAAACATTTACTGCTAAAGTGAACTTTTGGGATCACGTGAATAAGGTATTTAATTTTAATTCCACCAAGGTTGTAGCCTATCACCTAGTCTCTTCAACGTATATCTAGATGACTTAATTAAAAAATGTAAAATGGAGGTGAATCCAGGTATAAAGATTAGTAAAGATACATTTTTAAATGTTCTAATGTTTGCCGATGACGTAACATTAATACAAGACAGTGAAGAAAAATTGCAATATGCCATTCACAAACTACATCTACTAGGAAGAGAAAACTATAATTTGAGCAAATCAACTTATAAAACTAAAGTAATGGCCCACAGTGGTAAATTTCCAATTCGTACAAAAATAATAGTTGATAATAAGCCCATAGAACAAGTATCTCATTTTGATTATTTAGGTTGTAATATAATTCATGATGTAGATAGAGATATTGACAACAAAATAAGCAAATTCCAGTGGATATGCGGAACAATAAATAGAACACTAAAAATAAAACTAGAAAAGAAACAAAATTAAAGTTCTATAAAACTATGGCAGTACCCGTGTTGACATATGGAAGCGAATCGTGGACAATTAAAGAACGAGATAAAAGTAAATTACAGGCTGCAGAGATGAGGTTTCTTCGCAGAGTAAAGGGATGTACAAGAAGGGATTTAATAAGAAATGATATCCGTAAAGTATTAAATATATACAACATAAACTAAAAACTTGAAGATTACAAAGAAAAGTGGAAAGAACACCTGTCTCGAATGGATAATGAAAGAATTCCAGCACTAATACGAGGGCTATTCATAAAGTAACTTTCGTTTATTTTTTACAAACTTGTGAATGATGTTACAGAATTGGGTTACAATACGTTTGAAAGTATACATTCTAATTTATTTTTCCACATAGTTTCCAGTCACATTGAGACACTTGTAGCGTTTGACGAGCTTTGAAATTCCGCAATCGTAGAATTCGGCCGCCTACGACTGAAGCCAACCTACGACGCTGGTTTTCAACTCTTCGTCATCGTCAAAAAAATAAACGAAAGTTACTCTATGAATAGCCCTCGTACAACAGTATCAACCTAAAGGTAAAAGAGATGTCGGACGTCCTAGGAAGAGGTGGAACTGAATAAAATGTGAAGACGGAACAGGCACTAAGCCTAAACCATGAAGTGAAGATGATGATGATGATGATGATGATGATGATGATGATGATGATGATGATGATGATGAATTTTAATGGAATTTCCTTGTAAAGAGAAAATATTATATATAAATTATAAAAGAACAAAATATAAGCATCACATATTTGGAATGTTTAATAATCGAATTTTACAACAAGATCGTACGAGAGCAATCAACCTGCAGAAGTTACATGTCGACGAAGTGCAAATAAGAGTTCAACATACTTAAGACGGAACAAGAGTAGGCCTATCTCCAGCTCATAAAATAATTACAACGTTGGCGTTGATTTAGGTTGTAGTGAAGGTATTGATGATGACAGTAATATAGGGAGGAAATTACTACGATGACCATATTGATGATGTTGATATATGTGATGACGATGATGAAAGAGAAATTTTGATTATTATTTTTAGTTATTTCACGACCCTGTATTAACCACTAGGTTATTTAACGTCGATGGGATAGTATTTAGTGAGATTTCGCCGAGGATTCGCCATAGATTACGTGACATTCGCCTTATGATTGGGGGAAACCTCGGCAGAAACCTAACCAGATAATCAACTCAATCTGAAATCGAACCCACGACCAAGCGCAACTTCTTATCAGCAGATAATCGCGCCTGTCGCCTGAGCTACGCCGGTAGTTTGATGATAATAGCGATAGTGGAAGCTAGATATCATTATAATAATGTTAATGGGATATTGAAAGAAATGCTGTCATTAATGATTAGTTCCCAAATTTTCTATAATTAGATATTTCATTCCTATGCGTGTAGCTAGCAGAGATACAAAAATAACGGCAAATCACACCAAGAAGATCAATCTTCCGAAGTTTTCAGTTACATATTCTTACACATTTTGATGTATTAAATGTAGTCTACAGGGTGAGCCGTTTGGGAAGACATCAAATAAAAATGCAATAAAATGAGAACTGTTGCTATTTATTGATAATTAATTTCTACATGCATTCTGGCAGAATGGGAGTTTTGTTCAAATTAGACCACGACGTGCCCACCATTGCGAACACGATACAGTTCATACCTTGAGGCTAATTCCTCCCATGTGTGGTCTAACATTACAGGGATAACTTTCTCAAAAACTGAGAAAATCTTTGAATCTTGAATATCCCTGGTTCGCTTTGCATACACATCATTCTTCACGAAACTCCAGAGAAAGAAATTGGGTGGTGCCAGGTCTGGGGAATTTGAAGGCCACATAACTCGCCCTCCTCAACCACACCAGTTGTTACCAAATGTGTCATCCAGATAATCACGGACGTCTATTGTCCAATGAGGTGGCGCACCATCCTGTTGGAACACGATACTCATGTTGTTTTCCTCTTGCAATTGAGGTTCGAAAAAGTTTTTCCAAGATATCCAGGTAATATCTTACAGTTCATTTTGATTTTCAGATAAATCAGTTCAAGATTATAAATTAATTTTAAGTTAAATCATATGATTGAGAAACTTTAAATAAATTTATAATGTCCAAATAAGGTCCTGATCGAACTGTTTCCTCTGCGAAGATAAATGAACCATACAGATTATAGCGAATTACCGCGTACCAAACATTAACTTTAGGACTAGCCCATTTCAGTTTATATGAGACATGCGGATTTTCACGTCCCCATATCTTTGCATTATGGGTATTCACTCGTCCAATCAAACTTCTATTATTTTTGCTCCAAAATAGATTCAGATTCTGATATGGAAGGTTGCTTCGTCAGAAAATATCCATCTGTTCAAGAAGCTCTCTTCTCTCTCCATACGATCGCATACAGTGTGAAGCGTTGCTGGTGATCAACCTCACGTAGTGCCTGAACACATTGCTTTCGATAGTGGTAGAGTTTTAGGTATTTTCTAACGATACGTTGACATGTTGTTCATGGCATAGGCATCTCTGCAGACAGTCGTTTGAGATTTTTCTTGGAACTTGCTCTCATAGCAATGCTGACAGCAGCTTCGGTTTCAGGAACACGCTTACGGCCACCAATATGTGGCATATTAACAGACCCAGTTCCTTCAAATGTGCGACACCATAAAATTATCGACTTGTAACTCGGAGCTCTCCGAACACCATACTCTCGTTGAAACTGCTATTGAACAGACGTTACACTTTCAAATTTATCAAACCACAAGACACATTTCGCTCGTTGTTATGCAGTATGTTCAGTCAGTCGTTGCTGGGTAATTTTATTTGTTTCTTATGCAGTAAGAATGATGATACAAAATTTCCGTCCTTCAGTATCACATTGGAACTGAAATAAACTCTGCAGCACCCTCATTATAAATGTTAGAATCATTTTGTCTTCCAACATAGGCGGAGTTTGGGGGGGAGGACATGGGGGGGGGGCACTTCTCCCCAAAACTTGTCTCAACACTTTTTTTTATTAACGTTAGAAAATATTGAATTCAAAAGATCTTTTTTGCTTTTGTTTTTGATTAAGTTTCTGTGCTTAAATTGACCAATTAATGTTTTGAGATCATGTGTCTGGAATATAATATTTATTTTAAATTTCTGAATGTATAAGAATTTCTATACCTCATTTGAGGAATGGAAGAATTGTAATGTTTCTTTTGTAACAGCCTGCACTCCTGTGTTAGAAGTCTGCAGGTGTTCAGACCGCCACTTGGAGAAATATGAATAATATAACTGCACAACAATGCAAAAAAAAAGTGATCCCGGTATAATGTGTAAACTTAAAGACGAGATTAAATAACATACAGTTTACATTTCCTATGATATCTTCAGGAAGGTAAGCTCATATAAAAAAGTTTCTGTTAGCACTGTTACGTAGTTTTATTGATGTATGCATGTGTTTCTGCACAAAAAAGACAAAAAAGAGGGAGATTGTTTTAAATTATGCCCTATTATAATTTGTAGCAGACCTACAGTTCAAGCCCTATACAGCTCGGTCTGAAACATCGCGAATATGGACGTAACTCGTAAGAAACATGCTCCCGAAAATACCTTTATTAAACGATCATATTCCGATATACTCTACCACGGTTAAGCTATAACGGGGGGATGAGGTAAATGGTGTCCCCCATAACCCCGTTATATGGGGATTCTATGGTTTTGCTTTGTCCCACCAAGGAAACGGTTCTCTCTCCGCCTATGCTTCCCAAACGGATCAGACTGTATTTTACATAGAACTATTTTGAGGCACCTATGTTACATAATTTAAAAAACAACACATACAAATATATCGACTACTTTTTACCATTTTAACCTCGATTTCCAAAATTAACATGCGTTTGGGAATTGTTTCTACTGCCTGTTCCTCTATCTCTCGTGACTGTACCAATCAAACCTCTATTATTTTTGCGCCAGAATAGATTCAGATTCTCAAATTTAATAAATAGACATCCTTTTGTCATGTTCATAGTTTCTACATCCCCTTGAGAGTAACGGTAAATAATGTTTCTGTACAGAACAAAATCCCAATACGAATGGTTGGTTCCATTGTATATTTACTGAAATACAAATTTATTATTAATTGTGCCTCCAAAAAATCACCGATAAAAATTGATGGAATAAAATGTACTAAACAGAAGTGAATTTTTCACTTTCTTCCTGTTCATTTTATTTATTTATTTATTTATTTATTTATTTATTTATTTATTTATTTATTTATTTATTTATTTATTCCATTTTGTAGAGTTAGGGTTTTGTTTCCTTTTCTTTGTATGTCTATAAATTCGTCACTAGGACATACAGACACAATATAATAAATATTACGAGATGAATGTGGCTATCAATCAACATCATGTAGCTTCCAGAGAGTTAAGCCTCAGATTAGTCCGTTCCGGTCTCATATTAGAGATCGAGAAATCTCTTCAGCTTGACAGCTATGAATCGGTCTCACAAAAGCAAGTGTATTTTTCTTAGATGACAAATCAATGTAATTAATCCATTCAATAAAGCATAGATTTTGGGGTTGCAAATATTTACATTTATTACGTATTTACGTATTTTACCAATTTTGACTACGTATGATTAAGGATGAAAGTTACAGGAGAATGGAGACAGTTACACAGCGCAGAACTGTACGCATTGTATTTTTCATCTGACATAATTAGGAACATTAAATCCAAACGTTTGAGATGGGCAGGGCATGTACCACGTATGGGTGAATCCAGAAATCCATATTTGGGAGACAGGAGGGAAAAAGACCTTTGGGGAGGCCGAGACGTAGATGGGAGGATAATATTAAAATGGATTTGAGGGAGGTGGGATATGATGAGAGAGAATTAATCTTGCACCGGATAGGGACCGATGGCAGACTTGTGTGAGGGCGGCAATGAACCTTCGGGTTCCTTAAATGCCATTTGTAAGTAAGTAAAAGTATTATGATTGAGGATGATAAAGATTTTGATGAAGGTGATGGATATGATGATAAAGCTTATTATAATTTATATTAAGTTCAACAGGGACGCTGATGTTGATCTTCATGATGGCGATATATGAAAATATTGATGCTAATATTGATTATTATGATAGTGATAATGTTGATTATTGTGCTGACGATGATGGTGATTATGTTAGTTTCGATTGTAACGATGGTTATGAAGAATGATGATAAAGACGATGTTGGTGATGGGATTATTGTTGATCATAGTTAGATTCCGGATGTTTAGGCATTTATGACAGTTAAAATAAGAGGCAAAAAAAAAAAAAGGCAATAACACGTAAAAAAGGCACAATAACCTTTGGCAATAAATTTAAATTATATCAACATAACTCACATATTTACTTCGTAGGTGACACATGCTGACTTATAAAACACTTTTTTCCGTGATTAACTGTCTTTTCACAAACCTTACATAACAAAACTATTCCATCGATTGAAAACACGTGGACACCAAATTCACTAACGTAAGCATGAAGTTTACTTTTCAATGGTTTACTGAATGTAGGCATTCTAGTTTACCGATCTTATACCTTCTGTCACCCGACAATAACTGACTGTTCCTCACTCAGATTTCTTGCTCCTACAGTAATAAACACGTGTAGCACAAAATTGTAACAGTAAGATTTGAAAATATGAAAGCAACAATTTAAAATGCTATGTGACAACTTCTATGAGAACCAGCTTAATATTTCAAATTATAAAGCTGTTTGTTGGTATCGTGAAGACATGACAATATTATATTTGTAACTGTGGTTTGTCGATCATTATTCATATTACACCAATAGTATTAAAGCACGATTATTAGCAGATTAAGCACCGAAATAAATTACTTTTATTAACTATTGTTAGTAAAGTTAGTCAGTGTTTAAAATATTTAAATTTCGTACACATTACATTACAATGGCAAATAAGAAGTAGGCCTATTGCTTTAAAATGACAAAAGAGGCATTTATTAGTAAGTACTTAGAACAACGCGTAGCCTTCAAGCAGAACACCGACATAGAGAAAAAAATGAAAATACCATTGGCTTGGAAGGCGTTCTGGAGTTTAAAATTCATATTGTTGGACAAAGCAATCAGCCGCAAACTAAGGTTTGAGACTACCTGCATTCAACCAGTAATCCTATACGGGTGTCAGACATGGGCTCTGTCTACGAAGCAATATGCAGCGATCCAAACTTGCCAGAGAAAGATGCAGAGGAAAATATTAGGAGTCACGCTAAAAGACAAGCTCCCTAACAACAGTCTAAAAAAACTGGCCAACACATCCGATGCAGCAGAACGTGCCATGTTGACGAAGTGAAAGTGGGGGGGGGGGCACGTGGCGAGAATGGAGCACTCAAGATGAACGCAGGCGACCAACATGTGGGACCCATACATCGGAAGAAGGAACCAGGGAAGACCACGACTCAGATGGGCGGATATGTTTGTGAAGACGACGGGCAAACACAGTGGTCAAGAAAAGCAAGGGACAGATCTGAGTGGAAAGAACTAGAACTAATACGAACTAGAAATAGTTAAGAGTGTTAGGCTACAGTGTATAGTGTTAATAGTTACAATGAGGACTACTGCTATGGTAAGGTTTATCTTTTCTCAGTAGCAATAAAACCAAGTCCCTTCAAATGAGGGAGGAGATTATAGGAGGGTTGTAAATTTTCAGGATTCCTTTCAAAATCTTGTTATTGTACAGGCTACCAGAACTCAGTTTCTCGAAAGACAAGCTCAGTGACGGAACTATACAGTACGAAGAGAGATATTTTGTTACTTTATTTTGCGCTACAGAATGTATCAACTAGTCCCTTCCGCCACTGGCATCGCTTCACTCCTCTATCGCAATAACAACACAGACGAGGTAAGACATATCTCCTTTCTCTCTCTTTTCACAGTGAGACAAGATTCATCACACAGACTTTAGTTTTAAAGGTATGCAGGCCGACAAAGTGAAATCTCGCCTGGAATGGCTCACCAGGCGGGTAATAACGAGCCACCCCTTTTATAGGAGGCCTTTGCTCTTCACGGGACATAAAGGCTAAATTCATTCGCTCATTCATTAGTAAGAAGGCAAAATAAAAAATGGCCCTATCACTTTCACTTACTCCAAATCACATTTATATCCATGCAAATAATTATTTACTTCCACCCAGTAAAAAAAGGCTTTGTGCCAAACATCCGGGCTCTAATTATAATTAATATATGGATGGTGACGAGTGCTGCACTGACCAAGTATGGAACAAATGTTGTTATTTAATACAACAGGGCGATGTTTCCAAACGCAGCAGCTTCCATTTAAACTAAATCAGCAATATATTCTTAAATGTTGCAGATGCGGAAAGACATTTTAATGGTTATACATCACCAGCTAAATTCTATGTATTAAAATCCCTTGCACGCTGAATAAGGCAGAGAAATGGATGTTGCTATTGGTTTAACACGCTTTTTTAGGAATGCGTGTCTGCTTTGCGATATTTACAATTGACAACAGTGTCGCTCCGAGTTTATAGCCTCGCTCGCACTAGTGGTGTGTATTGTGTTACGTGCAGCACAAGCAACAATCCCCGCTGTGCGGGTGCGGGGGAGGGGAAAGGGCAGCCGTTCCATGGAAAATACATGAAATAACCGGGCCGTAATAAGACGATAAATTGTAGGGATGATATTGCTGCAGTTCACTGCAACAGGTCACAAACCTACACCTGTACAGTCTGCTTCAAAATATCATCTAATCTGCAACGAAGAATCAGAGCAATGGATATTGCACACACAGTTTGTATATTCTTCAGTTCTTAATAATGCTAATATTGCATCATGGAGCTAGCATTTCTTTAAATCTCTGTAATTCCCCTCACTTCTCACTAAATTCGCAGCATTTGGCTATAGTTTTTTACTCAGCACAATAAGTCTATATGACACTTTCTAGTACGACAAATAATACAGATTAGCCCCCAAAAAAATGTAATACAGTCAGCCAGCTCTGGATATAGTGAAGTCGGTTACAGTGAACATTCGGCTATAGTGAACCTAAATCGTTGGTCCCGAACAGCATACATTAAAAAGTACATTAATATTTCCGTTTATAGTGAACCCTCACTTCGGTTATAGTGAACTAAAACTAAAATTTTCCCGACAAAATGTAATTTTAAAATGTCCATAATAGTAGTTTAGGAAATCCTTTCTCCTGTAAACTTCCAAGAATATGTTCAGAACAAATCTTAAACCTTCTACTCCTTAAGTACATTGAAAGACAAAGGATTCATTCATCTTCCTGGACAGTTTGAAACATGTTAAAGAGAACAGTGTACGCAGTGAGGGATAAAGGAAGGATTAGTTCTTTAAAAAGAGGTTATTAGAAGAATAGGAAGATAAAGTGTTTTCTTTTGTAAAAGGGAGTAGAGTGATGACCAAAGGGTAAATACAAGAAGGATTACAGTGCAATGGTCCTCAACCCTTCCTCCCGCATCTTTGTAAAAGTGAACTCAGGGAAATTCCAAGGCCGAGTACATAGTAGTGTACCTCTAGTGGGAAGAGCTGCGAAATCGATCAATGCCTACTACCTACATGGTACTCTGAATGACTGTAAACATCAAGATGTCGAAGCGTAAAGTGTTTAAGTTGGAAGATAAAGAGAACATTAGTATTGATATTGAACGTGGTCTGTCCCAAACGGGCATTAATACTGTTTGTAGATAGTAGATAGATGGATTTATTGAGTAATATTATACATACAGATTTTATATTATCATACTTTTCTCTAAAATCCAATGCACGGGTCTTCTGACCATACGTGCCTTGCACCTAAAACAAGTCCTACTTTGTAGGTTTCACCCCCCCTCCACCTATGATTATATCCAATTACTCTCTAAAAGAACACACATATTAAAATGAAAATGGCACAACAAAACACATTATATAATATATTCTAACCTAAAACAGACATAAAAGTATATTGTTTGTACAGCAACGTCAGTAGTATAAAAACAGACACTTCGGTTTTAGTGAACCTCGGATATAGTGAACGAAATATGCTGGTCCGCAGAAGTTGACTGTACACTGTTTGTTCATTAATAATTTTGGAACAAATTTAGATAAAATTCTCATTTTCGAGGAAATTGTAGCTTAATGTTGTTAGTTGACAGTGATCAGATGAGTGAAAACAAAAATTATTATCATAACAGATAATTCTATAGGACCAAAAAATTAATATTTACGTAGATTCTTCGCCCAACAGTGCATATACTGTGGAGTCCCGGCCACCAAGTCACTCAGTTGAGTGCGCGCCTGTATAATGACAGTTGACTTAATATAACATGTCAACGTACAAAGCACATTTAAATGCCATCGACCTGGGCCGGATTCGAACCTGCAACCTCGGGCACAGAAGGCCAGCGCTATACTACCACTCAGACGACTGTAAACAAGTAAAAACTAATGGTAGGCCTATTTGAGAAGATAAATTGTCTATAAAACGAACATAGCACCTCATTTTTTGTTATTTAAACATTTTTATCTGTATTGGTTTAAGGTTTAATTTACTGATAGATTTATATTGTTTTCTTAGTAACTCGATTATTTTTAATAAAGTACAAGTGCATGAAAACTTTACCATTCATAATACATTCGTTTTCATTTTATATTAATTATATTATTTGATAACATATAAATTCAATACATAACAATAATAATAGTACTAATAGTCCGTGGTGGTAAATCCTTTTAAGGGTCTAGACTACTCAGCTGGCTGCTGGCCTCACGGCCACACGCCGAAGCAGAGATGGACGATCATCCAACGAGAATGGAGATATCGTGTGCTTAGCCGTTATAGCTGGCTTTCGTAACCTGATTTCACTATCTATCGTTGCCCCCAAAGTGCATCACGATTCTGGGCGGACACCGGTCCCATACAGTGGCCGAAATTTCATGAGAAAATTTCTTCCCACATGTGGACTCGAACCAGAGTGCGTTCCGTACCGCGAGTCCTAGGTAACATGCCTCAGACAACGACGCCACGGCTCGGGACTAAGTTCAATAAGTAGCATTACGAAATTAATTCTATTCACTGTTAGAAATATGAATACTTGGATTGCTTTCGAAATTGCTGCTCTTCTAAGCAAAAAACATAATGGAGATAGCATTCTTTCAAAGTTATCACTTTAAAACCGAGGGAGTTCATAATCTGACAGACTAGTCAGCAGAACGAATTCGCAGTGGCAGGTTCATCCACCTACACGACCTTACATCCAACGCCCCGTTGCCACGTTGTGATTTGTCTGACGTCTCTATCAGACTACAAGGGAGTTCTGCCTGACCTACCATTACTGATGCATCAACTGTGTGAGGTAAACAGGATTTATAATGCAAACTGAAATCACATTTGACTTAAAAATTTATGTTGGACCATTTAGTTTCACTTTAATGTAAATTAGCTAAGGAATCTAACAATGAGGGATTATTAATAAGTTCTTCATCCTGTAAACTTTCGTTTAATGAAGCTTGGTAGCTGCTCAATTACTAAGCGCTGATGGAACTGGTGATAACGAGATTATATTTACGAAATAAGTGCGATATTTCGACATGGAATTACCTGGCACTCATCTTTCATTTAGAAAAAATTCTTCCAAAATCCCCGAGAGCAGTTCTGGATCATTAAATAAACGCGTCTGCCGCCTGAGATATACTGTCACCGATGGAGTTGTACTTAGGGTAAACAAAGCCAAAACTGTATGGGTTTTCCTAGAGGTTCGCCCGTTATTTCTTCGCCATTTCACCAACACTCTCCACAATGCTCTCATTTCATTAATTGAACCATATATAAAATAGAGCATCTCATGTGTTTGTATGGGTCCGAATCTATTGTTTGCATCGTAGGTGTTCCAAGCAGTTCTTCGAAGTATTAATAGATGGCAGTGGCGGTGGATTCTAGACGACTCATATCTGCAAAAGAGGCATCGAAGCCTCTGCTGATAGGAATATGACAGGCCTGCAGAACTCGTAAGTAGGGGAAATGCGACGTCAGCCTCATTCCACTTCTATTGGGGATGATCAACTTCTACGTAGAGTCGTTGACATTCTTTGAGTGTGGAAGTTCCATCAGTGGTGGCACTGTAATTTAAAAAAAAGGATTGTAATAAAGTCATTGTATTTATAATGCGTTACGTAGTTTCAATGTTTACGATTATGCTAGATTTTCTGTCGGTAGTAGTTTCTTTAGATTTTCCAAAACTAACATTAAAATAAGGACATAGAGCAGCGGTCGTCAGCACAGACACCCTCTCTCACCCGTAGAGAACACAGTGCACCATGGTGCACTCGTAGCTGCTAGCGGGTATGCCCTCTACCTCTTTCTGCTGCACGACAGGGCACACAGGATGGCTCAGCTTACCCTTTGCACATTTCAGCGAGTGATTAAGCCTATTGGTCTGTTCCGTTTTCAAAGTTTATGTCGTCTATCCATCTCGTTCTTGGTCAACCTACATTTCTGTGTCCTCTTGGTTCACAGTTCAGTATTACTTTAGGTAACCGGTCATCATTATTTCTTCTTATATGTTGCTACCAATTCTGTTTTTATTGTTGTATTTTTTCAGTAAAATTAAAAATTTTTAGTTGTTGTATATTTTCGTTCTTTTGATAATCTAAAAGAGTGAGACCAGCAACACTTCGAAGGAATTTCATTTCACTGGTTTCAATTTTCTTTTTTGCTGCTCTGTTTATAGGCCAATTTTTTTTCTGAATCACAGGTTAATAGTGGGACAGCTAACGCTTTATAAAATTTTAGTTGTGTTGAACGTTGTGTTTATTTTTTAAGGTCCTTCGTACTGTTCCACACATGTGTTGAAATATACTCATTTTGTTTATGACATATTGTTCTTTTAAGTACGATATATTGCACCCTAAATAGTTGAATGAGAACACCTGTTCTATGATTTCATGATTTAAAACTATTTTACATCTTCTGTGATCAAATCCTTTGGTCTTATGTAAACAATAATATAAGCAAGCATATTTGTTTTAGTGAGGATTGCTTGCATATTTTACTGAGTGGTAGTACCGTCTATTGATATAATCAATTTTAGAAAGCAATTATTTGCATGTAGTTGTTATGAATGAAGTTCTTATTACATTTTGTGTAACAGATTATGTGCCGCATATGCAATAATTATGATACTGCAAGCAGGTTTTGCAAGTGCTTCGTTGTTCCTTGCGAGTTCAAGAGAATGTGTTGTAAAATATTAAGGTAGTTTTGATACGTAATTATACTATAATCCCGACCATATGTTACCACGTTAATTTCTATCTTGCGATTGGTTGGATTATATTTTGAAGTAAAATAAAAAGTGAAACCTCAGAGCGGCCAAGCCTTTCTTTTCTTTTCACATAATTGAATTGTGATTATGTTAATGTATTGTAAATGCTCGCATTCAATTGAACATTTGCTAGTTTTCATTTCAACCTCATGTTTACATTTCAATTGTCATTGTGAGTGGAGCTTAGCTCTTCCTAAAAATTGTGTCACCGCAACCACTTCAACCGTATGCCAGCAACGTATCCGTTTTCCAGCACACGCGAAACACTCTTTTGTGACATAAGTGCTACAGGTTTAAAAGTAATATGTCCTTGTAAACGCTGATAGGGTAAGATATGCAGTGAGTTGCTTACTTAAAGAGATAATGAATCGTCAATTTTGATGCCCTCCAGGAAGAAAGGGTGACATGTTCCAATATACCATTATTTATTGTTAAGAATACTCGCCTCGATTCCATCTATTACCTCACGAAGTTTGTCGGTTGAATTTTTATACATTCTGCATAGACCGCCTATGAGAACAGTGAGAAAATGATAGATAGCCCGGATAATACCAATCCTGAAAATGATAGACTTACAAAAAGTAGTTACTCTGGAACAGTACACATGCTGAAGCAGCTAATGAGATCTTCCGCCACAAGTGTCACTATGGATTTTTACAACGAAAAAATCTCAAACCTGACTGGGAATCGAACCCGGGCCGCCTGCGTGATAGCTTGAAGGTCTGGCCATTCAGCCAGAGTTCCTTCTCAACCGTAAGGCGAATGTCAGGTAAACTATGACGAATCCTCGGCCTCATCCCGCCAAAATACCATCTCGCAATCACCAATCTCATCGACGCTAAATAACCTAGTAATTGACACAGCGTCGTTAAATATTCAAGTAATGAAAGTGGTTCTCAACTGTGCACATTCCTGTCATCCATCCATAGTTGCGAATATACCGTGAGTTGTTTATGTAATTATAGTATGCTCGGCACAACATATAGTGAGGTACTGAAAAATCCAAGATGGCTGTACTTCAGTGTTACCAACTTTGAACGTGAAGCACTAATATTAATTCTTTTAAATAAATTGAACAAATTGTCAGTGGAGAGCATTTAAAAATTGTCGATGATCAGAATAAAACAAACTCGGAAAAAATTAAAACAATTTATACCACGAAAGATGGTATTATGTGCCTTAAATTAAATTTTAAGAACAATTTAAATGGTTATGTCATTAAAAAATATATATTCTTAAAAACTACGTTACATTCATCAATATTATTTTCCATTTCTTTTGCTGCATATATTCCTCTTTAATAGATATAGATACGTATGTATAAATATAATTAAAAAGTACAATGAGAATTGTGAAATTTTATTTTGAACTAACCAAGTAATGAAAATTTAAAAATCATACTTACTTTTCACGACCAATCTCTATACAAAAAGAATTAAACTTTAATTTTGTATAATAAGGATTTTTTTGAACCAAATGAAAGGACAACTTAAGTATTTTTATTATTTCAGGATTAATGGAGAAGGGTGATGTAATTATATATATATATATAAAACTATTTATATTTATATTTATTTATTATATTGTTGAATAACATTATGGAATGCTGATGAGTTGATGTATTGAATCATAATTACACAATTTTAATATCCCGACTTTTGCCTCAGGATTAAGGGAATACTTCGACAAAGGACAGATTGCAAATAACACAGCAGATAACTAGTGCAATAGAGCCGAGATGATCTATAAGCGTAGCTGTACTCAACCTGAAATCTATGTTTCGGTACGAACTTCCTACCTTCAGTAACAACTGACGAGTAGATAAGACAGGTAGGATCACAGGGAGACTAAGAACATATCCATTATTAAGTATTCGGTTTTAGTGGTGGTGAAAACTCATAATTAAGCGGTTTCCAAAAGCTTCCTTTTTTCCTCTTTCATGACAAATAATATGTGAAATTATACCGAATCCCGGAAGAATTAAAATATAAACTTCTGGATGGCCAAATGTATTTTTAGACATCAGAATATTTTTACCTATCGTAAAATTATTCCCTTTTTACGTTTTACTTTAATTACATGTAAAATCCGTCCCGAGAAATCAGTAAAACTGGTGAAAAGAACTGCTTGAAATTTAATCGATCCTGTTCCAGAACATGGCTGATAACAGAATATTATCAAAGGTTCCCGCTTAGGAGTCCTGAATAGTACAAACTCCCGACGTGTTCTCTGTCGCACACACGCACACAATTGTTGGAAAGTTCGCCACAGTGACCAATAAAAAGCTGTGACGGCGGACATGGTATTGACAGCTCCCAGGTTATTCATTTAGGGATGAGAGAAGGAGCCTTGGAAAGATGTTACTGACGTGACAATGAAGCTTAAATAAATCAATATCCCATATAATTCAACCGCAGGGCTTAAAATAACTGTCTCTTAATGAAGTTTGACGTCGCTGGATTTTTTCTGTGGTATTCAATCCAACTTGATTCCTCGAAAAATCACTAGAAATTTCAGACAAACATTGGAAACTGAATCCCTGTACGTAGTCGCATAGAATTCATGAGTGTGTATTTCCTAGTGTTTCATAATTCTACCGAGAATTACATGTGAAAATCAGATTTTAGACTTACAATCGAAGCTATTCCGAGATTTAAACGGATATCAAAAAGGAAATACCTGAAAGTTTGAATGATCAGGAAGTTCTAAAGTAAACTCACATTAATTTCTTTCCAAAGTGGAGTGGAACACTGAACGCTGTTGTGGGCAGTTCAGGAAAGCAAACAGGACACAAACATAATATTTCGACTAGTCGACGAGTAAAGTTAGTGTTTCAAAATGATTTTAATAAATGGACTTTAGGCCTATCATATAAGTTATCATATCACGTACTAATTTTTTCATATTATTAACTAAAAGAATTTTGAAGAATTGTTTTATGTCCACACGTTTGGAGAATAGGTATATAATGTCCAAATTGAATATGCTGATTAAAGTTTTTCGTAAATAAATTAATATCACATATTTGAATTCCCTGGCTCTCTAGTTCAATTGGCCATTGACGATGTGTCATACTGAATGTAGGCTATAGCTGAATAGTTTACTGATTTGCCGAATGTTTGGTATTTTAACTCAACGTCTCTGACTCATTGTATGGTCGGCCGAATGGCTGACTGAATGACTGGATGATGGTCTAACTGGCTTAAAAACTGATTGATCGTATTCACTGATTGACTGCATTTTCATTTGGTTAATTACTTGACTAGATTGACTGACTGGGATGAATAACTGGATTGAGTACATAACTCATTGTTCTAATTGATTGGACTGGATTCACTACATGATTGGATATCTGGTTGATTGGATTGAGTTCATTATTGACTGTCTGACGTATTAGATCTATGATTGACCGTCTGGCTGACTGGATTCAGTCTATGATTGACTGTCTGATTGAATTAATTAAGTCTATGAGTGACTGCCTGATTGATTGGATTCAGTCCATGACTGACTGCCTCACTGACTGGATTCAGTCCATGATTGACTGCCTCACTGACTGGATTCAGTCTATGATTGACTGCCTCACTGACTGGATTCAGTCCATGATTGACTGCCTTACTGACTGGATTCAGTTCATGATTGACTGCCTTACTAACTGGATTGATTCTCTGACTGACTGGATTGAGTCCATGATGGTCTGACTGACTGGAATGAGTACATGATTGACTGCTCCACTGACTTAATTGGGTCCATGATTGTCTGACTCAGTCATGTCAATTGATGCCCATAGGAGCAAGTTCGCGCTTTAGAGCTCAGGAGAGCCTGAGCGCTTTACAGCGGAAAGGAAAGAGACAGACGAAAGAGATAATATATGCCGCTTGGTCGAGCTATATTCAGGGATGGCCAGTACTGATTCAATAGATAAAGGGAAGAGAACTTATTAAAACTGTCTCCATGTTAATTTTTAGATTTGTCTGAGAAGTGTAAGAGCATTATAAAATGTATAAGTTTTAATTTCAATGCTCATTTTTCACAAGTTTGATATTTTTATTCAATAGAAATATTTTCTCAACTTATTTTTATAGAAAAGTGAAATTTTCAGATATAGGCCTATTTATTTAGTAGCCTTACAGAAGATTTTTGTAAATCTAATATACCGTATACACGTATTACTGAAGATAGGGTATTACAAATTTTGAAAATATTCTCATGGAAATTGTTTGTAAGGAGATGAATTAACAAAGCAATTACTATTACATCAAAAGCAAAAGATACGTGCCCATGTGTTGTAAAAATGTCAGCTCTATAGCTTCAGGAACTTTCGAGAAAATAATTTAATATTCTGATAATAGGAAGTTACTCATCAATATCACCTTAAAAGCATAATGCCATAAGAGTTTTGTTATGGAATGTTAGTTACACTTAATACATATACAGCACCTAGGTAACTTTGCTTTGTACTGTAATATTGTTTTGATTAATTTATTGATTACTTTTATAAGGCTAAAGGTACCATCAATATCAATTCCAACTTATCATGTCATACTCAATCTCTTTCTTTGGAATATCACTTTCTTTATGAATGATGTGTTTCATTCACTTAGTACAGTATAATTGTACTACTATGGAATTTATGTGAATATTCCTTCTTAACTCTTTATTATGTTATTAACGTTTAAAACACAAATGCAATATTAAGAAATTAGTATTAGTACTCTTGTTTTATAGACAATGTTGATAATATCAAACAGAAAGAAGCCATATAAAAATAACGACATAAAATTTCACGTTCCATTTGAAGTTTCTGCACCACTGTTTTCTTAATCCAACAGGCTGCTTATTCATATACACAAACCTTCCTCTTTCCATACCTAGCGCTTGATGCCCGCGAACGACGTCAAGGTCAGAAAAATGCGCTTGCTTTGACATCACTGGTCTGACTGATTGAACTGAATCCATCATTCAGTGCCTGCCTGATTGGATTGAGTAAAAGATTCACTTACTGACTGACTGAATTGAGTTCATAATTGACTCTCTCTTACTGACTGGGCTAAGTTATGACTGACTGTCTGACAGAATGAATGACTAGACTGGATTGAGTTAATGACAGATTAAGAGAATGAGTGGACTGGATTGAGTTAATGACAGATTAAGAGAATGAGTGGACTGGATTGAGTTAATGACGGATTAAGAGAATGACTGGACTGGATTGAGTTAATGACAGATTAAGAGAATGAGTGGACTGGATTGAGTTAATGCCGATTAAGAGAATGAGTGGACTGGATTGAGTTAATGACAGATTAAGAGAATGAGTGGACTGGATTGAGTTAATGACAGATTAAGAGAATGAGTGGACTGGATTGAGTCCATAATTGACTGTCTAACTTACTTGGTTGGGACTGAGCTACGATTAAGTGTCTGACTCACTAACTGACAGGACAGGAATGACTGACTAAACGAATGTCTGATAAGATTCTGTGCCTTGCTGACTGACTGGATTGAGTGTGTGATTGACTGACTGATTGTCTGACTTACTGGAATGGACTGACCAAACTGAATGACTGACTAGAGTCAGTGATTGGATTGAACGCATGATTGACTGTCTGTACAGTGCATGGTTGATTGTCTGATAGTCTTAATTGAATGCCTGACTAGACTCAGTAAACGAAAAGTCTAACTGATTCCATTGAGTGCATGACTGGCTCTTTGACTTAGTGTCTGGATTCATTGACTGACTAAACTGAACGACTGACTAAATTCATTAATTAACTCGCTGAATAACTCGATTGATTGTACAGTATGACTGACTATGTGACTGAGTGAACTGAATGACTGACTAGATTCAGTAACTGGCATGCTGATTGACTAGACTGAGTGCATGATTGGCTGTTTGACTGACTGACTGACTGACTGATTGGATTCAGTAATTAACTGGCTGAACTAATTGTTTTTTTTTTTCTTTGCGGACTACCTGTTTCGACTGAATTAATGTACTTATCCAGGGATTGATTATGTAAAGTGACTGAATGGTTGTGAGATTAATTGATCGATTGAATGACTGAAATAACTTACTGACGAAATAAATAAGTAAATTAATTTTATTGATTGATTGTCTGACGGCTACATGAAAGCCTGACGGGAAAATGTGATTACCAAACTATCTGATCGGTTAACTGACTGGCATAAATAAATGTACTAAATAGTTAACTGACTGACTGAACTGATTGATTCATTGGCTGACTTGAGTGACAGAACTTAATTTTAATTCTAACTTACCGGTCTAACTTTCTGACCGATACAGTAATTAGACCTAACGGTTCAAACTTGCCAGTGATTCTTTTGTGTCCTAAAATTTCTGCACAAAAATGAATAGAATAAATAAACATGAATCTTACTGTAACCCAGGACGGAAACTTACATATTCAGAACCGTGACATTGGTAGCATGACGTCCGCCCCGGACAAATTGTAACATTAAAGCATGTTTAATTAAATCCGCACTGCGCAGCGCAGACCAGGAGTTAATTATCTTCCGAACTAACCGCTTTGACCCTAATATCGCCTCAATTATTTGCAGATGTAGAAGTTATGCAGACTGGGACAAAGAGTTAACAACTCTTTACATACAATGAGAAAGCTAATAAAATGTGTACACTGTTCACGCGAAAATCTAATATTTATCCCTTGTTTCGAAGAAAATGGGACACAATATATTTGCAAATACCTTATCAAATTACAGTTGAGCAAGTAGGCCCTACTACAAATATGCAATAGGGGTACAAATATGGAATAGTGTGATATACGACCTGAGACGTGTTGAATTCTAGCGGAAGCTTTCAAATTTCTACGCACAGATACACTCTTTCGCGGGAATGCAGTTAGAAGCTGAACTGTTGACAAGTTTATCATTGATTGCGTTTTCGAGGAAAGTGAAAATTTTGGCGGTAATTTCTTTTCTTGAATACACATTGTTATTTCTGAATGATAGAAATATTAATTAATATTTTAAAGAGAAATAATATAACTTACATTTATAGCAATGTATATTTTAATTGATGTTTTGAGGTTATGACCAGGGTGCTAATTGACGGGATGATGGGGGCATTTTCCCCCCTCGTGGAAAGTTATCCCCCTCTCATAAATCCATATTAAGATCCCTGCCAGACATAACTTCTATCCTCCTCACAAAATATAATTGTTTTAATACGAGTATATGAACTTTATACAGTATTAGGTAAGGAAAGAAAATAATATTGATATATTATCATCACCGGCAAGTTGACAACAATCAATAACTTAGGAATTACACATCTTATCTTAAGCCTGCTCATGGATTATTATTATTATTATTATTATTATTATTATTATTATTATTATTATTATTATTATCATCAAGATGCAAGACAAGTAACTCAGTGCGACCAAGTGTTGAGCCTTATCAAATGAGGATAATAATAATTTTGTGCGAGATCGTGTGTATTTGCTTGGTTTCCGCACAAAACCAATCCGCGGAAAGTATAAAATTCCAAATTCAGTATTCCCAACCTAACACACATAACTATTTCTCTCTTCTTACCGCTTAAATGACATATTGATTTTACTGCTGTAGGCTTTTAACATATTATTTTAAAGACGTTCAATATAGTAATAATTATAAATTGGAAACTTACCACTGCAATTTCACCTAAATTGCACTGTTAATTATTGTTTTAAAATATATGTAAAAATTAAGTAAACTCTACAACTCCACTAAAGTTACTGCATTCGTGATGCCGTGAAAAAATCAACAAGATTCCAGACTCATCATAGACTGGGAGAAAAAAAAGACAGACGTATATCACGGCCTGCTGGAGTATAGTAAACACAGAAAACATTTTAAAGCAACAATGTTGAAGATAGATATTTTTGTTTTGCAAATTTGCCGTCATTGAACAGAAACCAAGATGGAGATCTCATTGCATCTAATTAGAAATTCCTTTTTCAGGTATGTAATAAACGATCTTCGCACCAAATAATGTACGATACACGAGCGGTATGTTTTCTTTCAATTCTCGGAAATTAATAAAGCTCAACTACGTTTCGCTTTTTCAAACTTTTCCTCGAACATGAAAACTTCAACATACGCATATTACTATTACGTGTGGTATTCTCTATCTAGGATTCTATTCCCCCCTCATCAGAAATCTTAATTCGCACTCTGTTATGTCTTACATCAGTGTGTCACAAATATTAAATAGTACTGGTATTATTAGTGTTCCATCTTTATACCCTGGATTTTTGTTTCGTTACTAGTGTTGTCACCTGTAGGAGAAGAGAAAACCTCATCTTCCAACAAATTTAGAAAACTACAATGAAAGGGCAATGCAAAAAGCCGTAAAACAAGTTCGAGAAAAGACGCGAGAGATGATCCATTGTGATTCAGTATTACGGTTGGGAAAACACCTTCCCATGAAAATGCTAAATGCTTGTTCTGTGTTTTTCTTAGTAGAGGCCATTTTGACTTTAGAGTTTTGTTTTAATCTTGTAACTTGTTAATAGTACTGTATTTCATATTTGTATCTTCATTTTTATGAAGGAAATATTATGTTAGATTTTGAGGAAATTATTTTTTTCAAACATTTTATAAGATCTAACGAACTTCTATGTCCTTGTGAAACATTCACAGGGACATTCAGCAATAAATAGGACGATACTTTACGTTCAGTATTTAAAATATTATGTATATTACAAAACGGAAAAACAAAATGGTACTTCATATTTGTAACACTTCCCCTTAAAAAAAAATTAAATTAAAAAGTAAGTAGCTGAGAAAAATTCCTATTACTATTTTAGTTCTGATTTATATTTTCGGCTACTTTGAAATCTTAAATGTAATATTACGGAAATTACCAGGCGTTACTTGTTTAGAGTGCTACTCAGATTCTTAAGTTTTGTTCACATTGCATTTCTTATTAAAATTTTTGGATCCACTTAAATCATCTCCTATCTTACATTATGTAGTTTAATATATAAAATGACTTATGAATGGTCGTTTGCGTTTGTAAATTTAATAATCTGATTGGCTATGTGTTTTATACTTTTAGTAGAGTCATCGATGTAGCTCAGTCGGCAGACTCGCTGGGCTGCTGATCCGGAGCTGTGTTCGGGTTTGGGTTGGATCCCCCTTTGGTCTTTGGTTTCTTCCGAGGTTTTCCACAGCCGTGGGACTGAAGCCGGATGGTCTATGGCGAGTCCTCGGCATCAACCCCTTTGATTTGGTTATCCCCCTTTGATTTTATTATCCCCCTTTGATTTGATTACCTGGTTGGGGTTTTTCCGAGGTTTTCCCCAAGCAAAAGGCAAATGCCAGGTAATATTTTGGCGAATCCTCGGACCTCACCTCATCTCACTGCATCTCACCAAAATATTGTAAAAAATTGCACAACATTGTAAAAATTGTAGAAAATTACTAAATTGTAAAACTGTAAAAATTTCTAAAAATTGTAAGTGTAATATTGTAAAATCTTGACTTGTTCCACATCCTAAAGCTTCATTGCTCATGTAAGATTTATGGAATAAATTGAATGAATGAATGAATGAATGAATGAATGAATGAATGAATGAATGAATGAAATGGATGTTTTAAAATCACTCCAAAATATTTAAAATTAGATATTAAATACAAAATTAACTACATTCCTAAAACATCTTTATACTAATTACTGTCACAGTAATACTTAGTTAAGTAGCTTCCAACAGTTCAAAATCACAATGAGGTGTCAACTACTCAGTAAGTGCAAATTAACTTGTGACAATGCATTGCCCAGGATTTATGGTGACTTTTGGAACATTTTAGTATTCTTATATTTATTATAGAGCTCACAAGGCGAAGAACATGTCGCTTGTTTGGGGATGTAACGGAGGACAGAGTGAATAGGATGAATAAATGTGTTTCTTTTTCCTACTGAAAAATTTTATATTTTCAACATAGGAGTTATTGCAGGATCAACGACGAAATGCTTTAGAATATGAAGATTCATCTTTTGCCTGTCTCTAGTTACGATTTTCAACAGAAACTGCTTAAAATATGTTAATCAGTTGGCAATAATCCTACAGTTAAACAACCCGTATATCAGTACATCATTAAATACTTTCAGGTTGGTTCACAGAATTACATGTTTTATCACATTTAATTTCTTTTCTATTACACTTCTTCTTCTTCTTCTGCTCCTCCTCCTTCAGTCCCTTCTACTGCTTAGCGTCGGGTTTGCCTCTCTCCGTCCATTTCATCAATTTTTCTCGGTCTCTACACATTCTCTTCATCTGTACTATTGTTTTTGACTTATTGTTTCTATTGTATCCTCCCATTTAATCCTTGGTCTTCCTCTTCTCTTTCTTCCTACCACTCTCATTTGCATTACCTGTTTAACCTTCCTTTCCTCTCCTATACGATATACATGCCCAAACCATTTCAACTGTCTTTCATTAATCACTTCTGTTAATGCTTTTCTCATTTTAACTTCTTCTCTTATCCTGTCATTCCTTATCCTATCTCTTCTAGTTTTTCCTACAGCACTTCTAAGATATTTCATTTCCACTGCTGTTAATTTACTTCGATGTTTATCTAATACCTTTCGGCACTATATTGTATTATAGGTTTAATTATTTAATTATACTGCATATATGTATTTTAGTTTTAGTGGTTATTTTCTTTTCCCCAACTATTGTTTTCTATTATACTACTTGTTACATTGATCTCCGTCGTAACCATCACGTTTTCCGATATAAGGCTGACTACACCTACACAAATGGCATATTTTTAGAGGTCTCCCTTTGTCAAGTTATTTTGGACAGCCAAGGATGACAAACAAAGCAGTGTAGGCGATTTTTCAAGTCTCGGGTGACACAACGCTGCTGACAGGATCTGCCGAAACAGAGAGAACATTAAATCTCAATACACGGTTGCAAAACTCAAAATCTTCATCAAAGCCTCATCGCTCTGAAGTCTTTCCGATAAGTTAGCGAATTCAGTTTTGTTGACCGGCGTTGCTTAGAATAGTAACTGTAGTGGGCAAGATTGGAGGCTGGGCGAACTTTCATGAGTTCTCAACGTTACGAAGCAATAGAATTTCACTACACCCTCCATTTCACCTTCACTATTGGGAGTACACTTGTGCACCACTTCTGCTGACAATATCAGTGCCTTCGGTAACACTGTACAACATGAAAAATGCCCTTTACATGAAAACATGTGTTTCTTGTATATTTATGACTGGAAATAACGAATCTGTACTCGGTTTGTGCCTAAGACGAACCATTTTCCAAAAATTCCACAATTTAATATTTTATGTATTTCCTCGATAATATTGCTATGTTTCCTTAATGTAAATTATTTTTCGAATATCCTGCTTCTTCTATCAAACATTTTCAGCGCAGGGATAGATTTAGACACATTTAGAAATATATATCTACATCAATCATTCACTGCCAGGTTGATCATATCATAATTCCAGCATTCATTTAGAAGACGACAAAGCAATTTTGGGCACTATTTTGCGGAGAAAGAAGGCATTATTTATTGCTGTGATGTGAATGGGTTATTTCAGGTATTGGGACGTGAACACATTGTAGGAGACTGGCGCCTGTTTATTGACTCTTCCAAACGTAGTCTAAAGGTAGTACTCCTCCATATAGGCAATGTTTTTCCTTCTGTTCCTATATCATATATTGCTGTAAATACCAAGGAATCATATGAGGTAATGAGTGCTATATTGAAATTAATTGACTACTCTACATTCAAATGGCACATTTGCGGAGACTTAAAATTTATTGGGATATTAACAGGCATGCAACAAGGATACGCTAAATTCTGCTGCTTCCTATGTGAATGGGCTAATCGTGACAGAAAAAGTCACTACATCCATAAACAGTGGCCTCCACGACAAAACTACATTCCTGGCACCAAAAACATATCTCATGAACCACTTGTGAATCCGCAATATGTCTTTCTTCCACCATTGCACATTAAACTTGGTTTAATGAAAATTTTTGTAAAAGCGCTGGACAGAGAAGGGTTAGCCTTCTTGTATCTCAGAAACAAATTCAAAAGTTTAAGTGAGGTAAATGTAAATGAAGGGGTTTTTATTGGCCCACAAATTAAATCAGTCATGCACGACGAAGACTTTGAAAATAAACTATCAGAAGGAGAAAAAGCAGCCTGGCAGGCATTTAAATCAGTATGTTCAAGTTTCCTTGGAAACGAGAAAGCTGAAAACTATGAAGATCTTGTTCGTGACATGGTGAAAGGCTTTCGTGTTATAGGCTGCAATATGTCTTTAAAACTACACTTTTTGGACTCCCATCTAGATTTTTTCCCTCAAAACCTGGGTGCAGTTAGTGATGAGCATGGCGAAAGATTCCACCAGGACATTGCTATGTTTGAAAAGCGCTTCAGTGGACGATGGAATGGAAGTACGCTAGCTGAATATTATTGGTCTAATATTAGGGACACTCCACCAGATGCCTACAAGCGGAAAAGGCCAAAAAAATCATTTTAGTGTATGTGTTTTCCGTAATGAGTGTCGCTGTTAATTTTCTCTCTGACCAATTTGTATAAATATGAAAAGCGGGTCTCCTAAAAAAACGGTACATGATGGACCATTTAGGTTTTCAGATATGAATCAAACACCTTTTGTTTATACAGAATCACATACTTTCATCTAAAGGACAGACACAAAGTTCAAATTTGTTGTACAGTGTAATCGATTAGCGATGTCAGATCTGCTCTATTACCTCTTCAATATATTATCAGACAGTACATCTCACTTGACGATATGTGTCAGAGGAAGAACAACTGTTTTTATACATCTGAAGTCTGACTAGTGTAATACGTAGCTAGTCGGCGATGTATGCAATGGAGGGGGAAAGGAACTGACCACCCTATCCCATTATCTCCTGGCCTAGTTGTCTCTTAAGTAGTGCTTTCTTGGTATTACTTTTGAGGTTCAGACCTGTCTTCGGACAGTTGACTAAACAACAACATATAGACATTCTGTTCTGTCCCTTCCCTTTTACTTAACTTCTTTTCACAGCGCGTCTATTCAAATGTCCCTTGCTACAATTTCTATTATTTACCGTTTACATCAAAATTACTTGATAGACACTGTGTATATCATAGTGCAACTCTGGAATAGAATCCTAAAAATAATTCTTTCCAGCGTTTGCTAGCCGGAGTTATGAATAAGTAAGTAGTAACAAACTTTTCGGCTTAACGTTGGGACTTTCATTTTAAACTATAGAATCTCATTCCCTTGCTCATTCGCCTGTCTTCGATTGTTCCATTGTTAAGCTTTGGCTCTATGTGAGGTGTTTCAAGCGTGGCGCATAGAAATTATTCGAATGAAGTTTTAGCTGAATGGGATTTTTGACGAAAAGCTTACACACGTCAAACCTTGTATGAGAAAGAATATTTTTATCGAAACAAAATATGTTTACAACTATTGTTGTGATAATTATGACGTCATTGAGAACATATTTAAATTACACTTCATAGGTACTTTTTTATATTATCGAGTATATGTTTTTATCGATATGCAATACTTAATTTGTTTTACAGTACAGAAGCATGGTTACTGTGCTAACCATTTAATTGTTAATACATTTTGTTATCTACCCAAGCCAAGAGCTATATTAATGTATCACCACAGTCTAGTATATACAGTCACGAAGCTTGAGTTTATGAGGGTATTAGGAACAATAGACTGTGCAGGTACTATTTCGCATTATATGTTGTGTGGCGATAGTAGCGATCCTAGTGGTTAGCAACTGTCTATGGATGCATATTTACTACGTATTGAGCTTCGTGACTGATATACTAGACTGTGGTATCACTATGACGAAGTAAATAGAAAAGATCACGTATACATCAATGTATAGGTACATTAGGTTTCTTTTAATCTAGCATAATGGTTAATTACATTGCAATGATTTGAATTTACATAATAATTGTAAAAACGTTAGTTATAATGACATATTTACGATACTATATTTTACGGCTTTCAACCAATCGCAGATCAGTCAGTGACATCCTATTGTTTTGGTCTAGTACGGTTCTTGGTTTGGATAGGCATTAGTCCTTGTGTTATGAAAGCAGTTTTATTGATCAAATAAAAATAAAATAAGAATTTCCTTAACACAAAATTATCTTTTTCTGTCTATGACATGTTAATGTTCTCTGAATTTCGCTTCTATTCTAGTCACAGTTGACTGAGAAATAAGTAGTCGATTCGGATGGGTTTCGTTAAAAAGTGTGCATATCTATTGTGTACGTCTTTTGTCACTAATTTCTACCGCCATCAGAATCTCAGTTCTCTTATATTCTATTAAGAACATCCTGTTTATTTACTTCTAGTGAGTTATTTTAGGACGCTGTATCAACATCTCAGGTTATTTAGCGTCTGAATGAAATGAAGGTGATAATGCCGGTGAAATGAGTAAGGGGTCCAGCACCGATAGTTACTCAGCATTTGCTGATATTAGGTTGAGGGAATACCCCGGAAAAAACGTCAACCAGGCGGGCAGGGCATAAAGATAAAATGCAGCAGATAAAAATGGATCCCTATTTTGTGGGCATAGTTGCGCCCCGTTCCCATCAGGTAGAGAAAAGGGGATGGCATAGTTGCGCCCCGATGAAATAGGCAGAGAAAAAGATACTACGGAAACTCGAGCCTTGTAATCAACCAACCTTATTGATTTCTTATCCGATTTAATATTCATTATCGATACCGTTAAAATGAACACCATGAAGTTGGCAATATTTTATTAACTGTTTTTCTACTGTTTATGCAGTGATTATCGATAGCCTACCGTTAAAATGAACACCATGAAGTTGGCAGTACTTTATTAACTGTTTTTCTACTGTTTATGCAATGATTATCAATAGCCTACCGTTAAAATGATCACCATGAAGTTGGCAGTACTTTATTAACTGATATATTGAAATGAGTGAGCCGTTAGAATATGGGGACTTAGCAGTCTTTAACATTTTATTAATGATTTTCACACTGTCTGCGGCGTATAGTGAGGTTAATTTAAAATGAATGTTAAGTTTAGTAAAAATGGTAAAGAGTTAATAATTCACAATGGTTCTAAGTTTCAATTTTCGAAACCCTGTACCGTAGGGTTAAGATATCGATGTACAAACAAAAAAGGCAGTTGTATGTGATCGCTATAAAAGTGTTATTTTAAATAGTAAAATTGATCATATGCTAGGCCTACCTGATTTCAATGCAGCTATCACTGTAATATTTGTAAGTAATTTATGTTATGACAATCACTTTCGTGTATACTATGTCCATCTGGGCGCAACTATGCCATGTCCATTCTGCTATCTGATTTCTTCGGGCGCAACTATGCCATGTACCTTCTGCTACCTGGTTTCTTCGGGGCGCAATTATGCCATGCCTAGGGCTCCCAATTTACCGCGGGGCGCAATTATGCCATACTGAACCAGGCAACTTGCCGCGGGATTCGAAACTGGGCCATCTGGTTTCGCAGTCAGACGCGCTAACTGTTACTCCACAGGTGTGCTTTCATAACACAAGGAACTGCACAATGTATCAGAAATTAAGTTGGTGATGCTATCATAGCAGCTTAATCATAATCATAGTGCTTCAGTATAAAACTAATATATTACGTATAAATATGCTCTTTCAGACGATATTAGAAATATAGTAGATAATTTGTAGAAACAAAAGCCGCCCTAAATAAGGGTTCGATAGATCGGCCTACTAATCAATTCATAAAGAATAATAAGTAAACAAAACAATTTTGTGACACTTGGAAAGAAAAAGAAAAAACATTAAGATAAGAAAACGTAGGAAATCATTTACAATAAAAATTTTGTTTGGTACAAATGATTACTAATTATAGCTAAGGATGATTTTAACACGTGAGATCCTATGGCATCAATCGTTGCATCAGAAATTTTATATTGTTTAAGTTGATTTAAAGTTTCACGTGGGATCGTGCCACGGGCACCGAACATGAGCCCAAAAACTGTCCAATGTGTAATGTGGTATTGTGCTCCAAGATGCTGACAACAAGGCTCATATATGACTTGTTTTTCACGACACACCTCTTGTGGCTGTTGCTCATACGTCTCAAAACGGATTGTGGGATCAAGAATGACACCCTTATCCTTCTGCCGATCAATTATGATGATATCAGCCCGTCTAGTAGAGCCATCAGAAGAGACGCAACCAACCTCCTCATAAACCTCATAGGAAGCATTCTGACGGAATGAAGCTGCGATGAGAGAACGAACCGTATTATGTCTGTTGATTCGGAGCAATTCTCCATGACGGCAGAAACCCAAGACGTGAGGAAGCGTTTCTTGCTCGTCGCATCTTCTGCAACGGGTTGAGTCAAGAGTTCTACCAGGGAAAGTACGTACAGGTATTGTATTACAGTTCATCTTAATCGCTTGCGTCCACTGACTGCTCGAAAGTCCCTTTTTGGTTGAGATCCACGAATTACCTTTCTTCCAGTGAGAATAGAAAACAACTCCCAAACCTTTACTTTTCAATTTGCTCCATTGATGAAAAGAATCTTCACGCAATGCTTTTCTTAGTTTTTGAGAAGAAATACGTTCAGAGCAATCGAAGGTAATTGGTAATTTAACCCTTAAATTCGCAAAGTATCCTATAGGATTCAACAGGTTAATAGGCTATATTATTAATATTGTACAACGTATAAAAATATGGACATTGTGATAGTTGTTTTCTTTACAGTCCGACACGGTTTAATAAACTAGTGTGAGAAATGAAGTTTTGCCAATTTAGGGTTAAAAATATTATTGGTATGTCATATCACTCATAACTTACGGAACAATAGTCGCAAAAATAATTCGTTTCGATAAAAATATTTCTTTCTGAATACATGGTTTGCAATTAATTTTAATTGCAGTTATGCGTTAGACACTCTTGAAAAATCCTATATGTATCCGACAGTTACATATTTTCATTGGTATTTGTATTATGATATCCAGCATCATTTTTATCGTAATTTGGTTATAATGAACTCTGTTAGATTAATTTAATTTTGTTACAGTAGTTGTTGGTGAGCCTATATGAATTATATAATTTCTTAATGAGAAACAGGAAATATATTAACTTTGTTTGGATATGTAGGCTATTGACCTCTTTCAAATTACTGATGCCATTCTACATCATTTCATTATGGAATCACTGAATCAATTATGGAAAAAGGAAGAATGGGCTCAAAGGTGCACGAGTATGTGTCGTGTAGGTCCTTGAGTTTCTTCTTAACATTTATGTGAGCTCTCTAAAAACTATTTGTCTTTCACCGTTCACACCATCCCACTTAAGAAACAGAATAGGACATTCTATTTTCTCCCGACCATGACTACAAGAATGGGACGTATTATTAATTAATATTTGATTTAATTCTTAGGCCCCTGGATATAAACAGATAAATATCCCTTTCCTGATATCTAATGTATGTTAAATATACATTCTTGTTCCAGTATGAGCATCATTATACCTTCAGTATTAGGATTTAGGATATTGTTGGAGTCATGCGGTATGAACGACAAGAATAAGCACTGTAACAAGCAATATGCTACCAAATTCCTCAGCTTCAATATAATTCTAATATGGGAACTATTGATTATGTATCATGAACAGATCCAGGGAATCGTGCAACAATATCCCTAACTTTCATACGGGATGACCACAGACAATTTGAACATTAAGAGAAAAGAATCAATAAAGTTTACCTACGTATTTGCTCGGTGAATGAATAGGAATTTGATTTCCATCAACACAACCCAATACATTAGCAGTGACTCTCAAACGGGGGTTCTTGGAGTTCTTGGAGGCTAAAGAGCAGTTAATGGGGAGCCGCGAACGAAATAATAATAATAATAATAATAATAATAATAATAATAACAATAATAATAATAATAATAATGTATTTTAACCATTAAACAACATACATTTTGTATTAAGTTTCGCAATAACTTAGTCTTCTCATTATAGTTCCATATATATTTTGATATTTACCTAATTTCATTTCGATATCCATCTCCTTATCGTACAAAATTAATGTACCAAGATAGTTGAAATCCGAGATTTGTTCCAAGGCTTGATCTTAAAATATGATTTTACTTCTAACGGGGTATTTGTCTCTTAAAGGCAAGACAAGATCTCAAACGATAACATAAGAGAGACTAAATATTGAAGGAGTTACGTATAAATTCGCACATTACAGAGATAATTGGGTAAATCATATTGACAGAATGCATAGCAAGATATCCTAAATGTTAGATAATTATCAACCCAGAGGATACCGCAATGTTGGAAGACCTAGGAAAAGATGAAGAGAAAATATGGAACAGACTTAAGGTCTAAAAGATGAAAGAATGATGATAATGATAATGATGAATGACTTAGTAGAAATAGGTCTATCGAGCATTCATTAGACCGTTTTAAACTGGTCATCATGCATCCGCAAGTTACAGAATGGATAACTCCTCGTTGACGGACCTATAAGTCAGCAGACAACTTGTCGAACAGATATGTACTATCTCACGATCGATAAATGCAAAAGCTTAGTTATCCATTCGATAGCGTTATAGAATCGACATCTTATGTTCGAGAAATCGGTCATAAGTGATGCATAAGGTTGGTCTTCACGTATCTTGAATTTTACTAGCTTCTGGCTAAAGTTTAATTTAAGTTATGACCCTGAATATAAATTCTGCGTTTTCTACCTACTAAAGTCAGATGTAAGTGAAAGTGATGTTTAAATGACGTTCCTGAATTCAGCAATCTAATTCTCGATGATGATTAAGATGATGATGATGATGATGATGATGATGATTATGATGATGATGATGCTTGTATCGAACCCTTATCCATTATGTATATTAGTATGTAACACTACTGCAAGAGCCACAATGAAGAATCTGGTTGACAATTATTCATTAACATTTTTTTATCGTTTTGTGAATATTCTCCACTGAGCATTACATTTTAAAACGACGATAGAGCTCTCTGGAAGCTCCAGCATGATGGAGTATCTCCGTAATCGCAGACAGTCGCCCATACATGCGACAAGGTACTCAAGTACAGTGATCAATCACTCTTCATATAATGTGACGTGAGGCAGAGCAAGCGACAGACATTACGACGATCCAGCAGTAACTGCGAGCTTGTAGCGATTCTTTGTACAATCCAATCCGCTGCTCGTTAATGGATGTATTTCTGAGAACTTCCCTCTTGCCAGTTGAGACTATATCGTGAGTTCTCAACAAGCGAGACAGCTTTTAAAAGGTTCATAGCAGACGCTTCCTTCTAACGCTTCGCAGGTATATCCATTACATTAGGTTATCGTTCACAATCCTGACGCTATCGCATCAACATCGAAGGAAGTGTACAGGTGTAGGCTATAAGGCTGTCTTAAAATATCATCAACGAAATTCCGTTTCCATTATTAGGGAATACTTTTTCCAAACATACTACAATGTCACTCACTACATTAATTAAGTAATCATCATTAATTGACACGAAGATCAAAATTATTCATAAGGAGATGTTATGAAAATTACATTTCATTATGAATAATTAAATAACACATCCATAACTTACGTGTATATTACATTGCTAATGACTAGAATGAAAAGTTCTAAGCGGCTTTTATATGTGCAAACACATCAGTGGGCGGAAATTCAAATAAAAGTACGTGTAAATATATCTAACATATGAATGAATTAATACATGAATGAGTGAACGAACGTACGAACGTATGTATGTATGTATTTTAGTAGATTATTTTACGACGCTTTATCAACATCTTAGGTTATTTAGCGTCTGAATGAGATGAAGGTGATTATGCTAGTGAAATGAGTCCGGCAGCACCGAAAGTTATCCAGCATTTGCACATATTGGGTTGAGGAAAACATCGGAAAAAACCTCAACCAGGTAACTTCTTCCGACCGGGAATCGAACCCGGGCTACTTGGTTTCGCGGCCAGACGCGCTAACCGTTACTCCACAGATGTGGACTGTATGTATGTATGTATGTATGTATGTATGTATGTATGTATGTATGTAGTATGAAATATACTGTATGTATTTTTATATACGAATTTCAGTGACGCATACGTTTAAATAAATAAATTATGGTTTAATTAACGACGCTCGCAACTGCAGAGGTTATATCAGCATCGCCGGTATGCCGAAATTTTGTGCCGCAGGAGTTCTTTTACATGACAGTAAATCTACTGACATGAGCCTGTCGAATTTAAACACACTTAAATGCCATTGACCTGCGCCGGGATCGAACCCGCAACCTCGAGCATAGAAGGCCAGCGCTATATCAACTTCGCTACCGATGCCGACGCGTGCGTTTATTTCAGGCATCTGTGAGTATATGAATTACTGAATATATGGATGAATATTAGTTACAATGTAGTAGAAATGAATAAATTAAGCAATCAGTGAAGAAAGAGTCGAATTAATTAATGGGAAATGGAAGAATAAAACAAATGTGACGCACAGATAAATGGAATAAGAAAAAAACTAGGAGGCCTAAATGAAATTTCGCATTAATAGGCCTATATGAATGAACTTTTATTCGGTTATTTAACAACGCTGTATCAACTACTATGTAATAGCGAGGTGGTAATTAGCGAAGATGAGGCCGAGAATGAAATTATCATTCACCGTACAGTTGGTGAAAATCTCGGAAAACTTCAACCAGTTAGGCTAATCATCTGAAGCAGGAATCGAACACACACTCGAGCGCAGCTTCAGATCAGTAGGTAAACGCGGCTACCGTCTGAGTTCTACTGCTGGAAAGAAATGTAGACTTAAATAAACTAAATACAAGCAAATAAAAAGATTCGAACGAAAGTACACAGAATGCGTGCGTTGTAGAAACTTGCTCATTCGTCAATTTTTGTGTCGCAATGCTGGAAAAATCGTACGCCTTTGAAATTGCAACCATTACCGTTAGTGTCAGTGTTAGCACAGAGTACGACGAACATAATACACATAAATACAAAGAATGTACCACGTAAGTCACGCAATTCGGTGATATATTACATCACACACAGTAAACAGAGGAATGCAACTTTAATTAGTTTTACAGCAGACACAACCGCCACCATTATGCTACCAAAGTCGACTCACTACGTCGACATTGCAAACATTTCGCATTTTCTTTACTTACATACAGAAATAAAAAAACGAAGAGTTTGTAGTCAGACACACATACAGTATCAACAATCAAAAGACTTTGACAGTATTATGTTCACAACTATTCACGATTCACAGCACAGAAATTGAACAAGGAACATTCTGTTACGTGTATAGATTGATAGTGGAACACTTCTTGTGTGGGTATGGCAATAGTAACCTTGTCATTCAGTGAAACCTGCCCCCAAGTGCTGCTACACAAAAAACTCACTAGACTTCCCTAGAATAGAAATCATTGGGGAATATTCTACAGGTCCAAGTCGGAAGTTTGTACACGGGTAAATGCAGTACTGCAAAAGCAAATGAACTGCAAAAGTACAGCTACCAACACTAACTCTAAGACATACGGGAAAAAAGGAGGTTTCAAACATAGGGTAGGATGCGTTCTGTTAGCATTTGAGTAAAGTTTTGCTCGTCATTAATGAAGGTAAAGTAGATGCGTTGCATCTTACATTGCAGAGTATACAGACTGTTACTTATAAGGG
The DNA here is from genome assembly GCF_040183065.1 of Periplaneta americana. Taxonomy (NCBI): domain Eukaryota; kingdom Metazoa; phylum Arthropoda; class Insecta; order Blattodea; family Blattidae; genus Periplaneta; species Periplaneta americana. The sequence goes on from NC_091125.1 coordinate 81,591,413, forward strand.
ACAATAATTTTACCTGACTGTTACACTTTTACTGCGTCATATTACTCTTGGCCAATAAAACTGTACGAAAAGATGTCTTTCAACCAATCATGGCTGCTTATCGTACAATTTTATCACTTTCCTAGCATTTCTTTATTTTTGTCGCTTCCCTAGCATTTGTTTGTTTTTATCACTTCCCTAGAATGTGTTTCTTTGTTTACATTTCAAACTGCAAATTCTTTACGGTATTACAAAACATGCTTTGCGATCGTCATTTGTTTATCGCATAGGCAGTCACCTGAAAATGGAGGCTCAGTTCAAACATTTTGGTGAAGCTAACATTAGTGAAATAAAATTTTAGTAAGACAATATTAAGTAGTCATATTTGGGAACATATTAATTTTAGTGCCCATGTATATTAGACTTTTCTTCTTGTTTTTATCAACACTACCACCTCTAAAAATATTGAATGTGTAACACTCTGTGTAAATACAGGGTAAATATCATAGTTCTATAATATGAATCTCACATAATTGACTAGACAGTTAAATGTGAAAACAATGAGAAAGACCAAGCTGAAGAAGTAGGTCAAGAAAAGAAAACAATTTATGAAAGCTGCATCCCTGTCTTTAAAGCAAATTATGATGTGTAGAGAATGATACCACAACTGCCAATTTACTGTAAGTGGCCTGATTTTTGGTCCCTGGCGAATCCAGCTATCGACAGACCGTGAAATTCTTCCAGAAACTTGGACTTTGGGAGGAATATCTACATTCTCTGGCACAGAAAACATTATTGCTAATTCTGTAGCCATCATTCACCATCATATTTATAAAAATATTGAAATGTAAAGTTGTTATTTATTATATTTTGTAAAAAAATGTGTTATTAATTATTGATTTATATTCATTACTTACACATTTGTCCAGCAAAGAATAAAAAGGTAAGCTGTATCATGTGGAAACTCGGAATTATGTAAGTAACATTGTTTGGTTAAAAAATATTGTCCAGACAACTTCATAGTTTTTTACGGTCACCCGAAATCCCTTATAAAGTATAGTATCTGTGCAGTATTTTGGGTCGAATTCTTTCAATGGAGAACAAAATGTACTACATATTCTCTACGGTACCGGGAAACCTGGTACGATAGAATACGTAAACTGTAACCAGGGTGCGAATTAACGGGAAGGATGGGGATTTCCCCTTCTGTTGGAACGTTATCCCTCCTGTCATAAATTCATATTAACATCCCTACCAGGGATAACTTCTATCCCCCTCACAAAATGTAATTGTTTTAATACGAATATACCTTATAAATTATATAGTAAGCAAAGAAAATAATATTGATGTAGCAAGCTGACAACAATCAATAACTTAGAAATTACACATCTTATCTTAAGCCTGCTCATGGATATAATAATTTTATAATCAAGATGCAAGACAAGCAACTCAGTGCAACTAAGCGTTGAGCCGTATCGAATGAGGATAATAATAATTTTATGTATAGTATTCTTTATCTGGGATTCTATTCCCCCCCCCCCATCAGAAATCTTAATTCGCACCCTAACTGTAACACTATAAACTGAATTGTTTGTTTGCTTAACAAATATTGTCCAGAAAACTTCTCAGACTTTTTACAGTCGCCCGAAATCCCTTATAAATCATAGTATCTGTGCAGCATTTTGGGACAGATTCTTTCAATGGAGAACAAAATGTACTACATATTCTCTACGGTACCGGGAAACCTTGCCTTAGATGTAATATGTAAAATGTTACACTGTGTACTGAATATAAGACACGTTCAATGTCGTGATAACTGTTCCATTTTAAATGTGCGCATATAATATTTCACTACTGCACAAATATTCTGGCTCTATTCATGATATTTTCAAATGTGTCAAATACAGAGTTGTTTGGCGAATAACGGTAGATGTCAACGCACAAGGAAACGTGGACATTTCTTCACGTAAAGATATTATCAAACAATTTGTTCCCTTCAACGCATTCTCGAAGGAATTCAGCCAAACTCTGGAAGTTATCTTAAAACAGTTTTTCGAGCACACGCAACAGGAGTCTCTCCTATCAGATCAACCGACCCCCTGTGTCATTGTTCTCCGTGTTGGAGACATTTCAGATGACGAGATTAGGAATAGAGACTGAAACTCACGTTATATAGTAGAGGGGAAGGAAAATTAATGTATATACAGGGTGTACCTTAACATGTTGAAACTAATTTCGGTATAAATTTGACAAGTGAACATAAAGAGAAAAATGATGTAAACGTAACTATGACTGCTTTCTTTACAAATGCTGCAATGTACCATAAAATGGCCAGAATTTAGGCTTGGCAGAAACTCATCATGGATATCTCTATATTCTTATGGACTAGTTCCAAACTCAAGCGAATTACACTGCATACAGTTTATACTTCTATAAGAATAAAATATATGAAATTATTACAAAATTCTCTTTTAAGTTGGTGTAGGCCTAGTAGCAATTTGTGCACAAATTCAGAAGGCATAATTGTTAGTGTATTTATGTCACTTTCGATATCAATTTCCTATTAGTGATTTGAGAATTTCACGGTTTTCAAAGTATGTAGTTCAAGACATTTGAGCTTGTGTGCGTTGCCTTATGATCCACAATATTGTCATACGAGACTCTTACAGAACCTGCTTGACAAGTATCCTACGTTAGATATTTACAATTCATGTTGAGAAATGGTCAGCTAAGCCTCTTGTTAATAACATATATCAAAATATAATTAATTATTTATTCCGTCTTATGGCTTAAGCATTGATTACATATAAAAGATATGCTCTGTATGCTTCTCTATTCACTTTCAACAAGTTATTGGCAACAGTACAATATATTTAGGACACCAATGTATTGAGATGTATTTTGTATGCCAACATCACGTATTCAGTATTACTTCATAGCTATGCAAACTTACGTCGTTTTAATTTGTTTTTAATATTTGACATGATCTTTTTAATGTTGTTTTGGATGATTAATATTGTCACTATGTCGTATTTTTACTCTAGTTATGTCATTTCCAAATGTAAAGCAAAGTTTTTGTAATTGATTTTAGATGATATCTGTTATATCTCGTACCTGAAGATGCCCTACAAAGGGTGAAAACGTTAGTATTAACACTAAATAAGATGTAACACATCAGTGTTTTCTTTTATATGTAATCAATGCTCAAGCCAGAAGACGGAATTTAAATATATTTTGATATATGTTATCTACGTTAGAAAAGAGACCCTTATTCTGAATTTTGTCTTTTCAAAAATGTGAGAGGGAAAGTTGTAAATCACATTTTATTATGGACAATCGCTCGGTGAACTCCATGAATTTGGTTGTATGTTAAGACTCTTATAGGATCTGTATCAGTATTTGCTTTACAAACTCATGATTCTAGAAAGAAAAAAAGCAGGTGATAGGCTTCACTATAGAGTTTAATATCCACATTTTCAACTTGTACTTCTCTGCCACTGAATGACAGCCACATGAACTATGTGAAAAAGGGGAGACCTTTAGAGATATGCACACAAAATGGTGTGAAGGGCGTGGTGATCAGATTAGCATAAAATACGCATAGGGCATATTATTTTTTTTTAATTAGCACACACTATATATTATTCCAATGAATATTCTTTGCACAATCATGTATTACTCTGAAACGAAATTATATTTTTGGACATACATAGACGGACTATTTCATTTCACTTCTCTCCTCATTCTATACAAATCATTATTAAAATGTCAGCACATCACCATTCAATTTTATGTTATTCATTTCGAACAATGGCTCATTTATTCCTTAATGAAGTGAGAATATTTCATGCACACTGTTAACGGAATAAATGTCTCGTCATACTGAATGTGAATAAAATCCGTTAAATGATTCAGGAGAAATCGTCACAAAGAAGCAAACAAAATGTCAGAAATCACTTACTCGATATAATAAATGATGAAATATATATTTTAGACAAAATATCTAAGCTTCTTTGTAGTAACAGAATAAATTCTCTTCTACATTTTGTGCAGTGAATATTTTGAATATATTTATCAGTGTTTTGACCTGAGGTGACTGAGTGGTCAGACCTCCAGCTATCACGCAGGCAGCCCGGGTTGTTATTGTTTAGTCAGCTGTCCGAAGGAAAATTATTTTTTTTCTATTATATTGTTTGTGGTATTTGAGTTTTTTCTTCTAATCGTAAGCATTTACTTATTGCGTTATTGAGCCTGGAATTTATTGTTTTGGTTTTATTTTTAATATTATACATTTATTTAAATGGTTCTAATTACGAATTATTTTTCGAATAGTTTTCTTAACATTTTCTGTTTGTGAGGGTGCTTTGGGTTTATCTATTTTCGTTTCTATAATTCGTAGATATGGTAATGATTATTTTCAATCATGTGTTATGTTGCAATGTTAAAGTTTTCAATATATTTAATTTTTCTAATCCCTTATGTTTATTAAGTAATTCTTTGTGAATAATTCAGTCGTTAATATTCTTTTTATGTTTTATATTTATATTTTCTGATCTGAACCTCATAAGTGATACAAACAAGGCAACACTTATGAGGCAACTAGGCCAGGAGATAATGGGGTAGGGTGGCCAGTTCCTTTCCCTCTCCATTGCATACATCGCCGACTAGCTACATATTACACTAATCAGCAGACCTGAGAAATATATGCAGTTATACTACCAGTGCGCTTCGTGCGCCTCTAACTCTGAGTACGTCTCAGAGTTGGGGTGAGTTAACGCAGTGTCTTTCGTTTCTTGAACTCACGCTTATCGTCACGATAGGTTAGTCCTCAGCATTTGGGTGGATGAAAGCCACTCCTTTGACTTAAAAACACAACTTTCTGCTATAGAAAAATTTAAAGACATAATTGTCTCTGTTAAAGAAAAATTCCACTATTTTAAAGACATTTTATGTTCTGTCTGTAGAAAATACACCTAATATAACATTGACAAGTATCAGCCTTATTATTTCACTATATTCATATGATGATGTATTACGTGTTTGTTTTACATAATTTTTCATTTCATATATTGTTGCAGTGAATAACAAATCATATTTTCAAATTTTCAAAGGAGAATGATTGCCTGTTGCTAAAAAAACACACCCTTACTTCTATAAAAACTTCGTTACACTTCTGCAGAAACAATGGGGGAATATTTGAAATATTTTATCCAAGCATTATCTATCTCAAAATCTTTATCATTATTATAAATTTCCTCATTTGAAATTGTCACAAATTTTACAAAGAGCTAAATATCCATAATGTTTATCCAGTATTTTTTTTTCATCTTGTTTGCTTCGTTTTTTCCTATTTCGTGTTCCAACTATTCGGTTCATCAGAATATCATTGACTATATGTTATTTTCTGTCTGTAGAAAATACAACTAATATGACATTGACAAGTATCAGTATTATTATTTCATAATGTTAATATGATAGTGTATTACGTTTTTGTTTTACATAATTTTTCATTTCATATATTGTTGCAGTGAATAACAAACGACATTTTCATATGTTCAAAGGAGAATGATTGCTTGTTACTAGAAAACACAGCCTTATATCTAGAGAAACTTCGTTCCACTTCTGCAGAAACAATGAGGAAATATTTGAAATATTTTACATAAGCATTATTTATCTCAAAATCTGTACCATTATTACAAATTTCCCCATTTGAAATTAAGTTACAAATTTCGTCCTCGGTATCTTGCTATTATTCTTCTTTACAGGACGTTGAATGTTACCTGTTACGAATAGCAGTATTCGGTCGTAATGTAACCGATCAACTAAAGTTCACTGCTGAACGAAACATTGAAATCCCCCACCCCAACGCAATTACATGCTGATACCTAAAGTCAGAGGCGCATGAAGCGCAATGTAATGGCATAAAATTCTTAGCCCTACTAATCAGACTTCAAACGTATACAAACAATTTATTGTTCTTACTCTGACACATATCGTCAAGTGAGATGTACTGCCTGATAACAGATATACATATCAGCCAGGACCTCAATCAAATTTATATACATATCTACGAAATGAAAATTGAAGACAATATACAGAGTGTTTCCGATGTGTGTTACAAACTTTCACGGATGATGGCGAAGGACATATGTATCAATTTGAGATAAGGATCCCTAGTTCGGAAATGACCGAGTCGAAAGTTACAAGCAAAAATAGTTGTGTGGAAATGAAATAATTTTATTCCTTTGTTCACCTTATTTATGTGTATTTATCTGTATATCTTACACATACTGTATTCATCTGACGTTGTTTACGTTGCCTACTTACAGTATTCCATTCAGTGCGCTGTCTGAGGGGTGGGGACAGGAAACTACACCAAAGCAGTGCAGATAGCGTAATGTGTAACGGACATGGTCGGTCCTGATATGCAGTCTGTAGACAGCAGTGTATGTGTTCAAGTTGCAGTGTCCAGTCGATCAGTCCTAGTTAAATGGAGGAGTACACGAGATAGGAATAAGCAGACCTGATTTTCGAATACGGATGAGCCAATGGGAACAGTAGACAAGCTCACAGATTGTATCGGGGCAAGTACCCACGTAGGAGACATCCGGTCCATATCATTTTTCCACGACTGTTCCAAAGGTTAAGGGAACGAGGGTACGTGTTGCCAAATTACAATTCCATTTCCACACAACTGTTTTTGCTTATAACTTTCGACTCAGCCATTTCCGGACCATGGTTGCTTATCTCAAATTGATACATGTGCCCTTCGCCATCAACCCTGAAAGTTTGTAACACCACCTCGGAAACACCCTGTATATGTTCTTGCTAGACTGGACTATAATTGATAACGTGATAAGTGAATTGTCATAATTTTTTATACTGTATTATGAAAGAGTAGACCTATGTGTCATTACGACAATAAGCATTTTAAATGACTATTAGTACATGACGTAATTCACTCGTTAATAGTGTACGTTAGAGTGTTCAAAATATTTTCTCGTTTCTCTTAAAATGAATAATTTTCGTCAACGTCATAAGAGATCTCTCATCAAAAAGAACTAAAGGAATTATCATATTAATAATAATAATAATAATAATAATAATAATAATAATATCTTAAAGTGCTACTTTTGCTTCATATTTTCAGTACCAATATATTCAATCATCTTATTTTTGTAAGTAAATTAGCTTCATTATTATTAGCTAGTTTGCTAATTTCAAATGAACTCTTGCAACTAATCTTCACATTAATAAATCACTTGGACATTTACAAAATACAGTACTAAAATATCTCTCTTTAGTTTTGAAGTTGGTTATAAAAAAAACTATTTTTTTAGCCTAGTTGGTTTATTTCTACATTTTAATTTTGTAAAATACGATAAATTGGACGGAGTTTCGCAATAAAAGACCAAGCGCCAAAAATCTGTTTCGAGATATTGGCCTTTGAAATAAATCCGTTTTTTTTATAAAACATTTCATGTAAGGAGTATTATAACATTCATACTATTACAAAAAAATGCACAAATAACACCAAAAAAGGCTAACCGGTTTTTAATAAGAGACCAGCAGTTGAATTAATATTTCAAAGCAAAATAAATAAATTAATTTTATCCAATAAACGAATTTTTGCTTATAAATAGCAGCAAAATTAAGATATCGCAGTCTTGATTTTTTCCGAGTTAAATTAGCCTGCCATCAACAGATTTGTGCAAATATCTCTCTCTCTCTCTCTCTTTTTTTTCAAATTGTTGGTTATCTATTATATCGTAACTCCGTCCAATTCAATTCTACCGGAAGTCTTCTGTCAACACATAAAATCTAAATACACAATATAAATGCGCACGTATTCTAAATGTCATATCAGAACAAAATCGAATCAAGATCATCCATTCCTTTAACACTGTTTCTTATTCACCTTATAATAGTGTGTACATAAACAGTATTCTTTATTAGTTATGGCGCCTTAAGTATAGACAATACAAGTTACGGTCAGGATAGTGTTGAAGTTTGACAATCAAATAAACACGCTATAACATTTAACTTGGCGAAAGAGCTTCAACACAAGGGAATTGATTTTTTTTTTTTTTAATTTCTTGTCGTGTGTGTGGATTGTGCAGAGTGGCGAGTCGTTAGGTCTGGCCGACCTTAACTGTGTCATACAGCAACCTCCTAATTGTACCCTGACACGCCACTTCAAAATCAAGACACGGCAGCACACAATACAAATATTAAACTCGCCTCCTGCTCATTACTGTTACGTATGGATGGCAGTCGTCCCCCAGGAGAAGCCACTATAACACGAAAATATCTTCCATAAACTAACCACAAGTGTTTCCTTTCTTCCTTGTTTCTATTTGTGTTGCAACAAAGCCTGGATAACTTACATTTTCCACAATAACACAGTTTTTAAAATAAAGTTTGTGGTTATGAATATTTGAGTTTTACAGCAACATGTGAAGATCTGATTTTTCTGATGTATTGGAATTAAATTTGTTTACAAGGTCCATCCCACTTCTTCTAGTTATCGGAGTAGAGATAGCACATTTACATATCCCTAAAGAAAGAAGTTGTATGTTGTTAAGTCTGGTAACATGGGAGGCCATAGACGATACACCACACCAGCGGGGGCAGCACGTTCAATTCATAGTTGGTCAATTCGGAAATTTCTACGAAGCACCCATTAAAATATTGTTACCGAATTTGTTTTCGCAAGCTGCAGGAAGCAAAACAATACCATTTTTCAACAATATCTTCCATGGTGCCAGAAATAATACGTTTTACGAAACTTAGAACTTGAAACTTTGAAAATTTAACTAGCCTATGAAATGGCGCGCATCATATTAAAATCTCAGTACTTACGTACTTAATAATAAATCATCTATATATATAATTTCAACTGGTAATGGAAATTACGGGAAAACGGCTGAACGGATTTTAATGAGTGACCCCTCATTTTCATGCCTGGCATACAAAGTTTTTCGGAAAAGTAGTAGTTTTCAGTGAAATGTCAATTTTCCTACATAATTTTCCTATTTTCCAAAATCCATCTGTTGTCAGTTTTGAGAACTAATTTTGTTGAATCACGGCCGACTTGATTGAATTTCAGAACAAAACACACACTACAATAAACAATAGGCTATTACACGAAGGCCATGACCTGCAGGATTGCCGACATATTTAGAGCTCAATTGAGGAGCGTTTTTGCAAAAGTCGATAGATGCAGAAATTTTCGAAAGTGAGTTACATATGGATATCGTATGTTTTCTACCTCCGGAATCGATCAATGAAATCAGATTTACAAAAACTTGATTCATACCGTATGTAGAGACTACCAAACCTTCCAGGTTTTTTCAAAACTCGAGAGATTCTGTCACTTAGTGTAATTTCTGTAAAATCTTGATTTCTGCATCTATCGATTTTTGCAAAAACGCTCCTCAAATCACTTTGTTATTAAAAACTGATTCTGCACTGTATAATTTTCTGAGTACAGCTGTGTATTGGATATTCAAGTCTACGAAACTTGAGGTGGTTTGATGACATTATTACCATTAGAAATTAAATATTATTATAGTTAATATCATGATGCGTGTATTCTTCATTAATTGTACATAATATTGATGCTATATTGATGACATGAAAGTGAAACGTTTTGAGGTTATGTAAGTAAATGTAGAGAATATCTTAATTTAGATCTTCATTTCTATAACTTACTGAGTGACTGCTATATATAACTACAAAACTTAAGTAAGATAATAATATTGTTATTAAAAATCAAATATTTTTATACTTATTAAACCAGTGGGGTTGGGTCTTTTTCATATACTTAATGGCGGTATGGTGTAGATATTAATATGTGTCATTGTCTTCAGTATTGGCTCGAGAGAGCGCAAAAATTGCAGTTCCTAAGGAAAGATAAAAAGGTATTACTTACTGATAAAATAAGAGACCTAGAAAATTTTGTAGTCTCCAGATCATTTCAGGAAGATCTCTTAGTAGGATAAAATGATTTTACGCTCTACATTTAAAGTTCTACGTGCAGCAGCTATACGAAAATGCTATTGTTCGAAAACTTAGCAAAACTGACAATTTTTTAAACTTTTGCCTACAATCCACAATGACCTGAAATAGCTACTGCTATCGTCCTGACATTGATACTTGCGTTTTCGCGTTGAAACTCAAAAACTGAAGTTGGATAGGTTCAAGAAAAAGTATTTGGCCTAAAAAAAATCCATTGAGATGGAGTATGTTTCATTATTATGGAAGCAAATAACTATCAAAAAGATAAGTATTCTTCATTGAAAATAAATCTGAACAATTGTTATTTGAACGTCTAACGAACTTAGTTTGCAGCAGCATTCGCTGCACAAGCCACTAGTATGAAATAAAATTGTTACCATCATTTTGAAACATTGTACTTAATATTTTACGGACAACACTGAATAACTAACTGGAGGCTATAAAAATAAATTATAAATACGTTAGTTCGAATCCCAAGTCAAATAGGTGTCTGGTATGTTTCCCCCCCCCCCCCAAGGTTTTATTCAATCATAAGGCGAGTATCAATTAATCTTCTCGCGAAACCTCGGACCCATCTCGCCTAAAATTATCTCGCTATAACCAATTACACGGACGCTAAATAACCATGCTGTGCATTGAGTCCTTATGAATCAATAAAACATCAGAGAAATTATGACAGAGGAAAGGAAATGTACATGTTAATTCATTTATAGGCCTAAAATCAATATCCAAGGTCTACTCTAGGTACTTTCTACTTGCTTCAAGGAACGTTTTCAATAGAAATTCAATGTAATTTGTCTCGTGGGATGATTGCGCAGTAAAGAATTGTCTTAATATTTTCTACAGCAAAGTTAAAGTTATCCCTACGTAACGACACTACACGAAGCAGGTTATTTAGCGTCGATAAAATTGGTAACAGCGAGATGGTAGGCCTATGTGGTGAGTTGAGACCGAGGATTCGCCATGCTATTACCTGACATTTGCCTTATACTTGCAGGAAACTTCTGAAAAACCCAACCACGTAATCAGATCAAGCGGGAATCGAACCAACGCTCGAGAGTAGCTCTGGATCAGCGGGAAAACATGCCTACTGTGTGAGCCACGCCGGTAATTCGTTATCACTATTACAAGCCATGAGGGCCAGCGGGTAGCGTCAGATTAAGGTTCCCCTTTGTAAACAATTGGTATTAGTAGTAGTAGAAATGTCAGCCCTACGTCCTTGTCACTGTTAAGGTGCTCGCCTGCTGAGACGCGACGACAAAAGAGAAAATAATTTCTTCTCCAGGGGAAACCTACTGGAGGGACGCGTGTATAGACGAAGCGAAGAGTCGTCGCTAAGACGTTTCGGAAGCAACCAGGTGACGTCACTTCCCGTCGCCTCTCTTCGCTTTGCACTAATCTTCGTCACCTTCCGGTTAGTTTTTGGTATTTCGGCTGAACTTTCTTTACATCTCTGCTCGGTAGAGACTGTACCATGTGTCACATATAAAATTTAAATACTTTAGTTACTGAGGGGTGTGGTTATTGCATGTACTTGTTGCATGTCATCTTTTGGCGTTTGTATTTGGCAGAATTGACAAAAAAGAATCACTCCTTTAATTTATTTTATGAACATAAACTTTTCCTTCAGGCTTCTCTTCTTCCTCTATCTGGCAATAAGATTAAGTACATCCTATAATTCCTAATCTGATGAAGTGAAACTGTCACTCATTTTGATAATAATAGTATTCGTAATTATCACTGTTCATTAAAATCATCTACTTTCGAAATGATAAAGAATGTAGTTGTGTGGAAGACGCACCTTTGTCACGAGTGCTTCTCTTCGACTCCAGTGGGCGGACAGCCCTTCTTTTCGCAACACTTCAGTGGACGAACATCTTTGCCCCCATAAAAAAGATTCCTCGTAATCATTTCGAGCGCATGTCACAGCGCAGATAAAAGGAATAGGTCAATTATTGGAAAAAATGCTTGACCCATCGGGGATTGTTCCCATAATCTTCGTCTTGTGTGCTTAAACCACTAGAATTAGTAATAAGGATCATTTCAAATTATGGACAAGTGGAATAATGTTGCAAGGGGAAACAAAAGTATTACGAAAATATGTGTCCAAACAACTTCTTTTTGTACCGGAAATACCAGGTGAACTGGTACTGTCATCCTCTGAGGAGTTTAGTGCTGAGAGGAATGCGGTTCCGACTAGTCTAGCGCGGTACTGGAGTGGGAGGGGACAATGACAGCGGCAGTCTGGAAGGAAGTACAATCATACTGAAAACATTTGCCCTGTTTACGAGAGCAGTATGCCTATTAGTTTTCTAACGTATTTTTGGCGAGATAGAGATAAAACCATTCGTATTTAGGTGTTCAGATAAGGAAAGTATTGTAGAAAATTTTATTTATTTATTTATTATATTTAATTTATTTATTTTATCTTATTTATTTATTTATTTAATTTATTTATTTACTTTATTTATTTACTTACGGGTAGCTCAGTTGGTAGAGCAGCTGGCTACGGACTGGAAGGTCCGGGGTTTGATCCCAGGTAGTGACAGGATTTTTTCTCGTTGCCAAACTTTCAGAACGGCCCCGAGGTTCACTCAGCCTCCTATAAAATTGAGTACCGGGTCTTTCCCGGGGGTAAAAGGCGGCCATAGCGTGGTACCGACCACACCACCTCATTCTAGTGCCGAGGTCATGGAAAGCATGGGGCTCTACCTCCATGCCCCCAAGTGCCTTCATGGCATGTTATGGGAATATCTTTACCTTTTACCTTTTTTTACTTAATTAATTTATTTACTTAGTTTATTTATTTAATTAATTTATTTATTTGCTTTATTTATTTATTTACTTTATTTATTTAATTTATTTATTTAATTAATTTATTTTATTTATTTATGTATTTATATATATTTATTTATGTATTACTTATTTGTTACTTATTTAGTTACTTATTTATTTATTTGTTTATTTATTACTTATTTGTTACTTATTTATTATTTATTTTGATGAAGTTAAGGCCATCACACCACCAGAAATACAAATACAATAAAATAAATAAAAAGAAAAATTATAACAGAACTGCAGTAATATAAACGAAAAGAAGAATCATGCTATAATATTTAGTGATTAGTAGAATTGAATTAAATTTGTAAAGTAATCAATTTAAATATACTGTACTGCTGAACTCACTTGAGAAGTATAACTACTTGATTTTGTATTTTAAGATATCACCAACAAATGATTTTCGCATGATATTATAGGAATCTGTTTTTCACGATACTAATCACAAATATTCTAAAATTCCAATAGAATAAAACCAAAAATTTTCCACAGCATGTTTCCTTAAAATGACTTGTAACGGTGAAATATTTAATGAGTAATTCATATAATATTAACATAGCTAACATCAGGGAGAAGACTGAAGACTGCATATTTTTGGACGATTAATACTTTCCACTCCGCTCGGCTCGGCATGGCTGTAGCAACAAAAGAATCTACCTGCAACACCCCCGCACCGATGGCAAGAATACCTCAGGGCCCAGCGCTAAACTCGTCGGAGGAAGACAGTACCTATGTTAATGTTATGTTTTATTTAACGACGCTCACAACTGCAGAGGTTATATCAGCGTCGCCGGATGTGCCGGAATTTTGTCCCGCAGGAGTTCTTTTACATGCCAGTAAATCTACTGACATGAGCCTGTCGCATTTAAGCACACTTAAATGCCATCGACCTGGCCCGGGATCGAACCCGCAACCTTGGGCATAGAGTATCTCTGTTAATCTGGGTCTCCAGTGTGAAAACGTATGATACTGCTTAATTAGATTGTTTCCACATAAATTTTAGTTTCCTTTGAACATGTTTGCTCTTTGCTGCACTCTGCTCTACGGCCCGTGTAATCAGAAGCTTAAATTTTGTATAATTTATTTGTAGAAATGGAGAACGGAACTGTGTGTGTTAATGTTTCCTTTGTGAAAATTAAACCATTCTTTATGAAAACCGGTTTCAATCTAAAGTTAATGACAGGAGGTAAATGCTTGCATTGTGTAAGGCAATATTAATACAGTTTGATTCAGCCATTCAACAGTGCTGTTCCTCATCAGAAACAAATCCACCAATGAGGCAGAATGAGGGGAATATCCGCTTAATGCAGATTATACCGTCTGCTTCGAATCGCGTTACACGCTCTGTTTTCAGTTTCCAGGGTATTCTGTTGCTCGTGCTATTTTGCTGTTTCCATTTGCGATTACTATTAGACTAGTTTCGAAACAGAAAACATGTCTAATGTAATGTTAGCCAACTGGAATTACCTTCTATTTTTAGCTATATATAGAACGATTTTGACCGTAATTAGCACATATAAATCTTCCAAGAATAATTAACAGCATTATATTTAGGTATTATACGTATATCGATTTTTACCAATCTTGGTGCATACACAACAATTCTCAATGACAACTTATGACCTTATTTCTTCCTTGTATGCGGATTGCTTTAACAAAATCTGACAGAAAAAAATTGTTCAAACTCTTTCAGAACTGACAATATTTAAGTCTCTAAACCGAGTCCCGATGAATAAAGAAATTTCTATTTCATTATCATCGTCATATATATTATTTTCTTCTTCTTTCTCATATTCGAAACTATTCTTTTTTCCTGAGTCTTAATATGGGTCCGTTTCTTTTTCAGACTCAACACTGATAATTTTGGGATGCGTGTCATTTCTTATATGAAGGTCTCGTATGTTTAGTTAAATTTATTGCTGTTTTTGTTTTTCTGTATCGATAAAACTTGAGTGATGATATTCTGGGATATTGTTTCGAATAATAATAATAATAATAATAATAATAATAATAATAATAATAACAATAATAATAATAATAATAATATTAATAAAGAGACTAGTGAAGTGCTTTGTGTTGAGTGTAGCACTGTATGGGACAGAAACATGGACATTACGACAAAGTGAAGAGAATCGACTAGAAGCATTTGAAATGTGCATAAGGAGAAGGATGGAGCGTGTGAAATGGACAGACAGAATAAGAAACAAGTTGTGTTGGAAAAAGTGGGTGAAGAAAGAATAATGCTGAAACTAATGAGAAAGAGAAAAAAGAATTGGCTGGGTCACTAGTTGAGAAGAAACTGCCTCCTGAAGGATGCACTGGAAGAAATGGTGAACGGGAGAAGAATTCGGGGCAGAAGAAGATATCAAATGATAGACGACATTAAGATATATGGGTCATATGAAGAGGTAAAGAGGAAAGCAGAAAGTAGGAAAGACTGGAGAATGCTGGGTTTGCAGTGAAAGACCTGTCCTTAGGCAGAACACTATGAATGAATTATATAATTTTTTCTATTCCTGAAAATGAAATTGAAATAATTAAAATTCATGTGCGGAAAACGAAAACTATATTAGTATTGTACTGCACTTCAATAAGGAAATTCAGGCTACCACTCTATCTTTTCAATTCAATGAAGGAATTCCTGGAATATACTGGCCATTGCTGGAGACGAACCGTCTGTACTTCAATGGTGATTCGCCAAGGACAGATAAGTTACAGTTTCCTGAATTTCGAAGAAGACTAGAATTAAGAAGCTGCACTGTTGATTCCGGAGTGGTAGGCTCTATTACTTCATCTGCCAATGGATTATATGTTTTCATCTTTCCTGGGTATTTTTGTTGGTATAGTATCTGAAGCATCGATTACGAATACTGACCACCATATTTTATTCCTAGAATTTATACTTAGCCTATGAAATGCTATAAGTACCGATGTTCGTTATGTTTCTGTCCCAATATTTTTTTTTTAATTTTTTAGAATTATTTTCGGAGGAATTAAACCTCATAAGGTTTATATGAAAAATATTACGTGTGTTCCATATGATAATATTATTATTAAGTATACAATTAATATAAACCAAGTTGAAATGAATGTGAACTTCCATGCTGAACTGAAGAAGTGTTAAGTTTAAGTACTTTAATGACAGTCAAACACTGTACAATATTTCTGTGCACAAGAGGAAATGAAACGGAAGAAATACAGTACATTCCGAAAAAGATTAAAATCTCGCACCATTTTGTGGAAGCGCCATTTTGAACATAGTTTCTAATTTTAATATAACTTGTTAGTAAGGACTCCAGTTACGCAGGAATGACGTCCAGGCTAATAACTATAAATAAAATTAAGGTTGCAGGCAGCAGAGAACGTAATTGGGAGGGGGGGAGGCTTTAAGAAAAGGTCGTAAAAACTGGCCCTGGCGCTTGAATGAATTTCGAAACTGTTGTAATTAGAGATGTGACAAGTTTGAAGCACGTGATTTGCTGCTGTCGGAGTCTGCCAGCCGTTACCAGGCAATATCGCCCTGAGTTATTGTTCAGCAGCTTGCCGTGCACAGCCTGGGTCCAAAACCACTGCACCAAACAGAAGCAATAACGTCCGTCCAACTTTGTTTCTTATATAGGATAAGCTTCTTCCATTTCCGAAACTTCAGTATCTTTGATAGTTTTGCCAGTTCACGTCTCAACTCCGAATGTGCTTTCCGACTCAAATTATTATTATTATTATTATTATTATTATTATTATTATTATTATTATTATCTATACAATGCATAATATTCATTCATTCATTCAATGTTCTGCCCAAGGGCAGGTCTTTCATTGCAAACCCAGCTTTCTCCAGTCTTTCCTATTTTCTACCTTCCTCTTTGCCTCCTCATAATATGATCCATATATCTTAATGTCGTCTATCAAATAATATCGTATTCTATTAAATGTTTAGTACAAATATATCCAAGTTCATTTCAATATTTCCTTCTGGAAAAGCAAGAAAACTCTTAATAGGACCTCAACTTCCGCCTTATCTCTCTTTTAATTCTTTTCCTGCAGATCTCTACTTCATTATGATAAAAATGTTATAACTAAAACATATTACTTCTATTACAGAAAGGGTTTTCAATATGAGCAATATTGTGTTTGACACAACTGTATCTATTATTTTAATGTACCGAAGTACATATGATATTTCCATGCAGATATTCTGCGTCATCATACGATGAAAGAGTAATGGAACGGAGAAAAATTCTCTCCGGCGCCGGGATTTGAACTGTATGTGTACGACTCGGTCATCTTTGAAAACTTACCTAGCTTTTGTGTCCTGAATTTCGCAGCTCATTTTTCTATTGTGAATGCAGCAAGAGGAAGACGAGTTCATTTTTCAGCAAGATGATGCATCATCTCACTTTCACCGTCATGAGTGCGTGAGTACCTACGGGCATCATCCCCAACGTTGGAATGACCGTTGCACTGCCAAAAACAAAAACTTGATGAGGTGGCCTCCGTAATTACCTGACCTAAACCATTTGATTTTTT
Source organism: Periplaneta americana (assembly GCF_040183065.1). Classification (NCBI taxonomy): domain Eukaryota; kingdom Metazoa; phylum Arthropoda; class Insecta; order Blattodea; family Blattidae; genus Periplaneta; species Periplaneta americana. The sequence goes on from NC_091125.1 coordinate 81,608,777, forward strand.
CTCTGTGGATACGAAACGAATAATGTTTACGTTCCTTCTTTGGTCAAAAACCTGCAAGATCTGCGGCATCGCTTATAGCTGAGGTGTAGACTGTAAATTATGAAATGCTGTGCAGAGTCTGGGAGGAATTAGACTATCTCCTAGACGTGTCATATGTATCGTGTGACCTAGGTTTTACATCGAGAACTTTTAAGGTATCAAAGAAATGTTGAAGAAATCACCTTTCTATTGACACTTATCGTACTGCTGTAGTATTTATATTTATAGAGATGAAGTATTGTGAAATCGGAGCAATAATTTTGAGACACATTGTATATATAAAATAATGCACCACATGTTGCAGTTCCATAACAAAGCCAGTCATTTTAAATATCGACAACACGTGGCTCTTTAGTACATATATTTTTATTAACTTTGATATGGGTTTACGAGTTAGCTATTTTTGAAGTCAGCATCTACTTTTTATATTAAATATAAGCAAAACCTGGTCTGTTTAGAAATCCATTCAAACGTTCCCTTCACTCCTGTTATGTAGGTTTACAAGAATCCATGAAGGTATGAAACGTAGAATGTGAAAAAGTTAGCTATGTTCTGTTTAACTCTAGACGCATCAAATTTAATTACCGCCATAGATAATATTATTCTTATCGTAATTGCTGTTGATATAGTTATCTCTTGTGGTATTCTATTATTGAGAACATTCTATTAATTGAAATAATAATAATAATAATAATAATAATAATAATAATAATAATAATAATAAATATAAGTATCGTGGAATATTGTAGGAACTAATTCCTGATAACACTGTGAAGAAAACATTGCGCGCGCGCGTGTGCGTGTGTGTGTGTGTGTGTTCAATTTTGAATGGTTTTGGAAATAATACAGAGTGATTCACGAATATCGTGCAATATGCTAGGAACTCATTCCTGATATCATCTTCAAGAAAAAATTTCGTGTATAGGCCCTATATGTATTCAATTTTGAATAGTTTTGTAAATAATAAACAGTGATTCACGAATATCGTGCAATATGCTAGGAACTCGTTCCTGATATCATTTTGGAGAAAAAAATTTCGTCTATAGGCCCTATATGTGTTCAATTTTGAAAAATTTTTGGAAATAATACAGAATGATTCACGAATATCGTGCAATATGCTAGGAACTCATTCCTGATATCATCTTCAAGAAAAAATTTCGTGTATAGGCCCTATATGTATTCAATTTTGAATAGTTTTGTAAATAATAAATAGTGATTCACGAATATCGTGCAATATGCTAGGAACTCGTTCCTGATATCATTTTGGAGAAAAAAATTTCGTCTATAGGCCCTATATGTGTTCAATTTTGAAAAATTTTTGGAAATAATACAGAATGATTCACGAATATCGTGCAATATGCTAGGAACTCATTCCTGATATCACCTTCAAGTAAAAATTTCGTGTATAGGTCCTATATGTATTCAATTTTGAATAGTTTTGGAAATAATAAATAGTGATTCACGAATATCGTGCAATATGCTAGGAACTCATTCCTGATATCATTTTGGAGAAAAAATTTCGTCTATAGGCCATATATGTGTTCAATTTTGAAAAAGTTTTGGAAATAATACAGAGTGATTCACGAATATCGTGCAATATGCTAGGAACTCATTCCTGATATCATTTTGAAGAAAAAATTTCGTCTATAGGACCTATATGTGTTCAATTTTAAAAAAGTTTTGGAAATAATACAAAGTGATTCACGAATACCGTGCAATATGCTAGGAACTCAGTCCTGATATCATTTTGAAGAAAAAATTTCGTATATATATATATATATATATGTGTGTGTGTGTGTGTGTGTGTGTGTTCAATTTTGAATAGTTTTGGAAATAATATAGAGTGACTCACGAATATCGTGCAATATGCTAGGAACTCATTCCTGATATCAATTTGAAGAAAAAATGTCGTATATATAGACTATATGTTCAATTTTGAATAGTTTTAGAATTAATGCAGAGTGATTCACGAATATCGTCCAATATGCTAGAAACTCATTCCTGATATCATTTTGAAGAAAGAATTTCGTATATATATGTGTTCAATTTTAAATAGTTTTGGAAATTATACAGAGTGATTCACGAATATCGTGTGTGGGTGGTGTCGTTATTGAGTTCCCACGTTGGACGCCATTTGATGGTGAGTGGTTATTGTGACCACACGTTGGGCGCCATTTGATGGTGGGTGCGTCTCGATGTTGCGTGAGATTCACTCAGGGTAGCCGAGGTACTGTTGTGGTATAGGGTGATGTCGGGAATAATACCAAGCCGGCTACTTAAATAAAAGGCAGCGTAAACTTCAAAACTATAAGTTTATTGTCGTATCCACTTGGTAAACCCTAGAATATGTATTTCCGGCTGACATATAATTCAATCGTTGGTCGCCTTTTGTATCGACTCTATGGCGGCTCTGAATAAGCTCTATCCGATACTACAAATTCAATACTCTGTCCAGTACCCTATGACACGAAGCGAAATAGTAGTCCTGTCGACACCAAACGAAGTAGTTATTTTGCCCTGAATGTAGGGCCGCCGACACGATGTAAAGTTGTTTTGATGATCTCCGCTCCGAAGCGGAATAGTAGTCCTCATCTCCGCTCCCCGTCACCCTTATTTATAAAAACCTATCCTACGCTAAAACTAACTATCCTATTGGTTAAAAACTACGTCACTAACTGGCCTAAAATCTATTCCCTATTGGTCCAAAGTGACCTCATAAGCTGGACCAAGATCTCTTCTTATTGGGCGCGAAATATGTCATCTCTAAATTTAAACTTTGGATTTCCCATAACCTCAAATTAGTTTGTATATCTCACCAGAATACCCGTTCTTTGGAAAACCCAAGCTTGGCAGTATCTTTCCCACGGGTCTAGTCCGACTCCGGCTTTAGAATTTTATGCTTCATCGAGTCTCTATACGAAAACCCCGCTCAAGGTGGCCCTAAATCTGTCCGATGCTGACAAGTGACGAAACACCTGTGTGAGGGAGCTAATTCTAACGAAGTCGCCAGAACATCCCCGCGAATACATGTAATAAAAATATGGAGATATCACTTCGCTAATAAATCGGTCTCTCCCTCTCCTAATTACTGCTTCAAATGCCCATCTACATAACCATTGGAAATTCCCGAAAGAGTTTCCAATGTTCTGAGATGTCCCCGCTTTCTGCCTATAACTAGCCTCATAGTTCCCCCACGCGATCAGCCGGTAACACATTATTTACAATACAGTGAGATTACAATGTCACTACAAACAATTACAATAAATATTACATATATCTTCACAAGCCTTTCTATGTACACAACTCTCACACAATAAGCACAACAATGTACAATTTATATCCACATTTACATATGTACAATACCATTCATTCACATATTTACATTTATTTATTAATTGATCAATTACACACTCTGCGTGCTTGGTTGTACCAGCCGCCCTGTACAGGTTCACCTAGCTGTACGCGTGAGACTAACCATCCTACTCTTTCTCATTCCTGCCTCCTAGCCTCTCCTGTTTGAAAGGCCGCAAGAGTTGCTTGTGGTACCTACCAACAGGTTTACTTTTTCCCCTTTCTACCAATTCGAAAGTATGGTCTCCGTATTTACTCTTAATTTCGTAGGGCCCCTTGTACAGTAGCTCCATGCGTGAGTAACGTCCTCTAAGGGCGGAAGATAACTTCACGTCCCTTAGCAATACCAAATCGCCGGGTGTGGGATCCCATTTGTGGCGATATCTTTTAACTTTACCGAGTCTATACTCAGCCTTTTTCCTGATTCGGTCGAAAGCTAGTTTACACAGAAGTTCATCACTAGGAGGCTCACCCTCATGTATTGCCTGCGGCAAACTCTTTATCATGGGATCGGGATCGATCCCTAACATAAGTTTGATCGGAGCTATTCCGGTCGTTGGATTGATAGAGTGGTTCATGACTCTCTCAATCACCTCACATTGCCTAAACCAGTCCTTATGGTTTCGGTGACACAGAATACGGAGGTACAATGATATATCCCTAAGCGCTCTTTCGCAGGGATTACCGCTGGGAAAGTATGCGGAGCAATTGTACAGCTTCACGCCCGCATCTTCCAGCCTTTTGCAAAACACTTTCGATTTATGTACCGACACATTGTCACTGAGCACCGCTGTTACCGGACCGTAAGTCGGTATGTAATCTCTAACCAGCTTGTCAGCACACAACTTACTAGAGATATTTCTTAAAGGGTAAATCTTTACAAATTTTGTGAAGACATCGTACGTAACAAATATGTACCTGTGTCCGAAGGACGATGTGGGCATTGGACCGTGTTCGTCCACTGCTACAAGTTCATTCTTTTTACCCCTGATAATGACCTGTGGTACATTGTCATACCTTACATTTAGAGGTTTCGCCCTCTGGCAGACCTCGCAACGAGATATTACCCTTCTAACCTTCTTTGACAGTTGCTTAATATAAAATGATTCTGACATAGTTAAAATGATCCTATCACTCCCAGAGTGACACATAGATAGGTGAAAGTTGTTTATAAGTTCATTCTCCATACTCGCAGGTATGTATATCTTCCACTTCTGGATATCCCTACCATGCAATTTATACAAGATACCAGAGCGCAATCCATACACTTCGTCTTTCACCTGTGAGATTTCTCTAGCTTTGTCCATTAAGGCCCTTATCGTGGAATCCTCCTGCTGCAAATCTGCAATTTTCCGAAATTTTCCCGTCAGAGCTCCATTCCTCGTGGAATCAATTTTCATCACGGCAATTTCGTACGCGGGGGCGGTGATAGTTTCCGGTAGCCCCGATTTGGAATTCAAACGAGAGAGACAATCACCAAAGATATTGTCTGCCCCCGGAATATGTCTGATCGTCACATCATGAGCCAAAATTTCGTGCACATATCTAGATATTCTAGAGTTCGTCAATTTGCATCTACTCAGAAACGCTAGGCTTACATGGTCAGTAAATATGATTATCTGCCTATTAAAGATATACTGACGGAACTTCTGTAGTGCGAAGTACACAGCAGAAATCTCTAGTTCCGTGATTGATGCGTTGCTTTCGGTACGCGACAGTCCCCTAGAAGCTGTGGCAATCACATGTCGCTTATTATCTTCATCTGTCTGACATAGAATTGCTCCATATCCATATGAAGACGCATCCGTATAAATCTGAAAAGGTAGGCTGTCGTTAGGCCTTTCCAACAGAATTGAGTCGGCAAAAAGCAGTTTCGTTCGATCGAATGCTTCCTGCTCTGCCGACCCCCACCTGAAGGGTGTATCCTTCTTCAATAATGCCCTGAGTGGGGCTACATGCTTAGCATAATTGACGAGAAACCGATTCTGGTATTGTAGGATACCTAGATACCTACGAACCTGTTTCCGGTTCCGCGGCGGCGGGATCCTCGAAATGCTCTGAATTCTCTCTTGGTCCGGTCTAATTCCGTCAGACGAAATTACGTAACCCAGGAAAACTGTCTCAACTTTAAAAAATGCTGTTTTCCCCAGCTTGACTGTCATACCAGCCTCTCTCAATTTAGTAAGTACAAAATCAATATCCCTAATATGCCTATCCACATTATTGCCATATATAAGAAAATCGTCAATGTACTGTGCCAGAAAACCTTTCGTCGAATCACCAAAAATTATGTCAAGTGCCCTTAGTAGCGCAGATCCAGAACTCGCGATGCCGAATGGGCATCGGGTATACTGATAAACTTTCCCGTTATGTAGGAACGCTGTGAATTTTCTCGAGTCCTCGTCCAGCGGAATCTGCCAATACGAACTGGTCAAGTCCAAACTAATGAATATAGAACAGTCACTGATACGGCCTAACAAAGTGTCCACTGACTCCGTCCTGAAATTATCTTTAACTGAAAACGAGTTAACGTGTCGGGCATCGATCGTTACTCTTAAGCTTCCATTGGGCTTCCTAACCCAGCACAATGCATTTACGTAAGGCGAGTCCGATACTTCTATAACTCCGTCTTTTAACATATCATTTATGACTTCGTCTGCCTGATCCCGTAAAGATAGGGGGATGGGTCTACATTTATGCCGAAATTCCTCCATTCCTACCACCTTAATTTTGTGTGTATACATTCTACACAGACCCGGCGCGTCTGAAAAGACATTTAAATGGCTACCTACAACATCCATTAAGCGTTTTCTTTCACTCTCACTCAGGCCGTGTGCCTGGCTAACTTTATCTCTCACTATTTCGAAAGTATCTGTCTTCCTATTGTTATACGCGTCTACCTGCCTAAGATCGCCCGGCGAAATCTCATTACAATATCTGGCCCTACCGCTAACGAGATTACGTCCTAATTGTCTCGCCTGGACTAATTCGCCGATACACAACTCGCATTCTCCGCAGCCTACTTGACACACTCCCCTAGTTACCTCGTTACCTTCCCAAGGATTAACCTCTATAATTACATTCTTACAAATTTTGAGGTGCTCTACAAAAAATAACTCTTCCTGTAATTCTATCTCTCCCGCGGTTCTCTCATCTAACTCAGCTCGAGCGTTATTGCTACTGAATGGGACATGGCCTACACTGCCGTTACCTGCCGTAACCCCTAGTCTGTTTTCCCTGAAATCTAATAGCGCGTGCCATTCATAAAAGCTTTCTACTCCAATAATGATGTCGGTAGTCAACCTTTGTATCACAAGAAAAATAGCATTTAATTTCACGTCTCCGCACTCTAACTCGAACCATACTTGATATTTTACCTTTTCCTTCTTCTTACTTAGGGCGCCTGCACAGTACAGTGAACATATCGGTAACGTTTGCAGTTTTATTCCTGAATCCCTAACCTTTTGAAAAAATTCCAAGCTGCATACATTATTTGTGGAGCCCGAGTCCAACAACACACAACACTTTATCCCAAATATTTTAGCATCTATATAAGGCAATACATAAGTCCCATTATTTTCTAACTCTGGGTTAGTAATCTCGCTCTGTCTCTTCACGCTTACCGCGTTGGTGGATTCTTTTGACAGTGGCTTACTGCACTTAGCTACAGAAATCTCCGAACCCTTGAGACTTCTGTCTAGCAGTTTCCCGAGTGCGATGCAGTCGGTTCCACTGCTACCTCGTCTCTATTTCTACAATTTATAGGCTCCCGGCCCATATTCATTCTGACCGGACTTTGCTGACGTCCGTTCATGTCTCTATTCCTACTTTGTCCCACATTACACTGTGTAGGGGGCCTATTGCACCCTTGTGAGGCCATTTCTTGTAGGACGTCTCGTCTACCTCTCTCCTGCTCTTGTCTCCTCCAATCACCTCGATTTTGCGGTCCCCTGCTAAAATTAGGCTGCCAGAATCCCTGTCGGTAATTTCTGTTTCGAAGCCAATGTGGTTGGGTTCTAAGCCTACTATTTCCGTTCTCTCGTCTTCCCGTGTACCATCGTATGTGGTTAACCCTACGCACGGGACCAACACCTCCTCTATCGTTTCTCATCCTGTTGTGGCTGCTCTGGTTGTTCCTAATATTATTGTAAGGGCCCCCAAAGGGCGGGTCAATCCTTCTTTCCCTGTTGGGACTATTCCCTCCGTTCGGACCATTATGGTATCGACTATATGCATTGTTGGGGCTCCTATCACAACCCCAGCTACTCTGATTTTGGGCTCCTTTCCTTGGGGATGAAAAGGCTGTACTTGCCCCCTTCCCCGCTTTCTGGTCGGTGGGGCTTGAACCCTTTCCTTTGCCATGTTCATAATCTGCCTGTCCACTACATTCGTAGTGCGTGGCGTCCGAACCATCCAGCGCAGTCAATAAATCTATTGTTTCCCCGAAGTCTCGGGGCCCTGCTACGATCAGATTATATCTTATGTTCTCGGGATACTGCGAAATCACAGTTTGGATCAGCTCTGAATCCGGTATTGGCGGATTGAGGCTTTTCCCTTTCTTAACAATTTCAAGAAAATAGTCTATCATAGAGACGCCTCTTCCCGCGTCAAACCTGCTCTGATTAATTTCCTTCCTAATTCTTTGTTGTTGTCTTTGTCCCCAGTATCTCTCCGAAAATTTTTCTCTGAATTCCTCATAAGTGACATTATCCCCTAGGGCCACTAGCGCCCAGTTGAGTGGTCGGCTCTTTAGACTCTTTCGTACGACAGTCATTTTTAAGTCATCCGGCACCCCTCTTACTCTAAAGTACGTTTCTAGCTCACTTATGTAGTTATGTGGGTTTGAAAATTCAACCTCATCAAAAATAGGGTAACCAATCTCATTCATAATGTGAGTGGGGTACTGGGGACGGCCTAAATATGCCTTGTCGTTTACATTTATCAACTCACTACGCACATCATCCCGCGAGGCCTGACATTCCTCACCAACACTATTGTTAACATGTCTTACATTTATGTTGCTACCTGATGCCGGGCCCTCACTTGCGCCCTCTTGTCTAGAAACTGCACGGTCCGAGCTGCTATGTCCGCTTAAATTTGCGGGACTACCCCCATTTAGTACGTCGTTTATTGAGTTTAGTTTACTTCTTAATTCTTCCAAACATTCGTTATCCGCCCTTTCTTTATTCTTTATGGCTCGCTTGAGACCGTCCACTTCCTGATCCATCTCACCTATTTTCTCTTCCACCGAATTCTGAATTTCCCGAACCTTTTCCACTATCGTTTCCTCCACAGCTGATTTTAGATCGCTATTCTCTCTGGTAGCGCTATCTCTAACTCTAACTTCTAAATCCTTCATACTTTCTGACATCCTATCCATAGCTATCTTCAATTGGTTCTCCATTCCGATCCCATTCTCGGTTAATTTCCCCTCTAGCTTCTCTATTTTGTCCTCCATCTTGTTTCCTCTTTCCGCTAATTTTGCAATATGATCTCTAATCTCTCTCGAACTTTCCCCCAATCTACTTTCCATTTGTTTTATTTGTTCTCTACTTTCCCTCAGAATCTGCTCTCTACTTTCCCTTGAGTCATTTTCTAATTTAGTTTCCATTTGTTTTATTTGTTCTTTACTTTCCCTCAGAATCTGCTCTCTACTTTCCCTTGAGTTATTCTCTAATTTAGTTTCCATTTGTTTTATTTGTTCTCTACTTTCCCTTGAATTGTTGTCTAATTTATTTTCCATGAATTGTCTCATCTGCTCCCATAACTGTTCTAGCGTCATTTCCCCTTTGCCACTGTCTCTACTCTGTTGCTTTTCCACCGTTCGCTCTCCCTCTATTTCTTGTCCTGCGTTATTCTCGACCTCCTCCCTAATTTCCATAATTTCCTCGTCCTTCCTTTGCTCCATGGTTCCCTTGTTTCTATTTCCTCGTCTTTCTCGTATTTTCCTAGCTACCTTACTCCTATGGCTACGTAGTATCATCTATATGCTACTCTGTCATCTATCCGACGCTTGCTTTCCCAATAATAATCTAACTAGGCCTGTATTTGCACTCGACTCACTTCCAACAAATTACGCAATACACTTATTTCACTCTTTCCCCCAAAATATCACACACAAAAAAAAATACATATGTATATACACCCGAAATATCACACCAGAAATTGAAACATATACACTTTATAATTATTCCCCCAAAATATCATATACATATATACACATTTATACGTCTTCTATTCATACTTGCCACAGCCTCTCCGAGTCGCCTTCTCTGGTGGTCCCCGTGTTGTCTTCTCTAGTGTTGTCGTGATGTCGCGATGGCTTGGTTCTGATCCCGCCTTCCAGCGTCGTTCCTCGGCTATGCAGGGCTGAACTGCTCCGTCCGGTCCTCCTCGTTGTTTGGTGCTGTGTTCGCACCCGGGGCCGGTCACTGGAACAGCTGTCTTCCTTCGAGCCCCACGTTGGAAAGCGCCATTTGTGGGTGGAATCGTTATTGTTGCCCCACGTTGGGCGCCATTTGTGGGTGGTGTCGTTATTGAGTTCCCACGTTGGACGCCATTTGATGGTGAGTGGTTATTGTGACCACACGTTGGGCGCCATTTGATGGTGGGTGCGTCTCGATGTTGCGTGAGATTCACTCAGGGTAGCCGAGGTACTGTTGTGGTATAGGGTGATGTCGGGAATAATACCAAGCCGGCTACTTAAATAAAAGGCAGCGTAAACTTCAAAACTATAAGTTTATTGTCGTATCCACTTGGTAAACCCTAGAATATGTATTTCCGGCTGACATATAATTCAATCGTTGGTCGCCTTTTGTATCGACTCTATGGCGGCTCTGAATAAGCTCTATCCGATACTACAAATTCAATACTCTGTCCAGTACCCTATGACACGAAGCGAAATAGTAGTCCTGTCGACACCAAACGAAGTAGTTATTTTGCCCTGAATGTAGGGCCGCCGACACGATGTAAAGTTGTTTTGATGATCTCCGCTCCGAAGCGGAATAGTAGTCCTCATCTCCGCTCCCCGTCACCCTTATTTATAAAAACCTATCCTACGCTAAAACTAACTATCCTATTGGTTAAAAACTACGTCACTAACTGGCCTAAAATCTATTCCCTATTGGTCCAAAGTGACCTCATAAGCTGGACCAAGATCTCTTCTTATTGGGCGCGAAATATGTCATCTCTAAATTTAAACTTTGGATTTCCCATAACCTCAAATTAGTTTGTATATCTCACCAGAATACCCGTTCTTTGGAAAACCCAAGCTTGGCAGTATCTTTCCCACGGGTCTAGTCCGACTCCGGCTTTAGAATTTTATGCTTCATCGAGTCTCTATACGAAAACCCCGCTCAAGGTGGCCCTAAATCTGTCCGATGCTGACAAGTGACGAAACACCTGTGTGAGGGAGCTAATTCTAACGAAGTCGCCAGAACATCCCCGCGAATACATGTAATAAAAATATGGAGATATCACTTCGCTAATAAATCGGTCTCTCCCTCTCCTAATTACTGCTTCACGTGCCATATGCTAGGAGTTCATTCATGATATCATTTTGAAGAAAACATTTCTTATATACATGTGTTCAATTTTGAATAGTTTTCGAAGTAATACAGATTGATTCACGAATATCATGCGATGTGCTAAGAACTCGTTTCTGATATCATTTTGAAGAAAAAAATTTCATATACATGTGTTCAATTTTGAATAGTTTTGCAAATAATACAGAGTGATTCACGAATATCGTGCAATATGCTAGGAACTCATTCCGGATATCATTTTGAAGAAAAAAATTCATATAAAAATGTGTTCGATTTTGAGTAGTTTTGGAAATAATCACTGTTCTTGCTTCCGTAACACAGATTCTTGTGAACTTCGCTTGTGCGTTTAGAATTATAATGTACTGTAAGTAACGTACACTGCTTGAAACAGTGGACTGCATATACTTTTGACATTTTGATTTATTACTATAATACGTAGGCCTACTACGAGGCGTGTTCTTAAAGTAAGTTCCAAAAGGGTGTAGTAAGTAAACGGGAAGATATTTACAAACTATTTTTGTTGCATTGTATTCCCCACACTTCAATTACTTCTCAACATAATCTCCACCATTATTGAGGCATTTATGGAGTCGTGGCACAAGTCTTTCTATCCCCTCGTTGTAGAATTCGCTCGCCTGCAATGCGAACCACTCCCGCACTGCTGTTTTCACTTCGTCGCCATCAAAACGTTGACCACAGAGGAACTTCTTGAGGTGCTGGAAGAGATGAAAGTCACTCGGATCCAAATCCGGGCTGTAGGGGGGATGGTCAATTTGTTCCCAGCCAAATTTCGAGATGAGATTTTGGGTGTCGTCGCCATCAAAACGTTGACCACCGAGGAACTTCTTGAGGTGCAGGAAGAGATGAAAGTCACTCGGAGCCAAATCCGGGCTGTAGGGGGGATGGTCAATTTGTTCCCAGCCAAATTTCGAGATGAGATTTTGGGTGTCGTCGCCATCAAAACGTTGACCACCGAGGAACTTCTTGAGGTGCTGCAAGAGACGAAAGTCACTCGGATCCAAATCCGGGCTGTAGGGGGGATGGTCAATTTGTTCCGAGCCAAATTTCGATATGAGATTTTGGGTGTCGTCACCATCAAAACGTTGACCACCGAGGAACTTCTTGAGGTGCTGGAAGAAATGAAAGTCACTCGGAACCAAATCCGGGCTGTAGGAGGGATGGTCAATTTGTTCCTGTCCTTATGAGTTTTTTCATCGACAGCACGCACAAAATTGTCATTGACCAAAGATGGCCGACCGGTATGCTGCTCGTCATGCACAGAGACGCGGCCCTCTTTGAACTTCCTAACCCATCTCCTGACCATTCCATCACTAATGGCATCATCACCATACACCTCACAAAGTTGACGATGAATTTCAGATGGTTTGATGTTTCTCGCATTCAAGAAATGGATAACAGAGCGCATCTCACAGTCGGCGGGGTGCTCGATCACTTTGAACATTTCAACTGATCATAACTAACCCCACACATGGACTGAAGCTCTGAAACTGCATGCACAGCTTGTCTGAAGATTGAAGAAGAAAATATGCATGCGCAAAATAACGACTGCAGCAATGTGACGGCTATAATTGAAAACGGAACTTACTTTAAGAACACGCCTCGTACGTTGACGCGCGCAGTGCACTCTCGGACAACTAACGTGCACAAATGGAGGTGGAGTCTTTGAAAACTAGGTTTAATACATTTTTTCTCGTGAGTAATAACGTGAATGTACTGTAATTCATTTATAATACATCCAATGTCATTTTCCGAGATATTTTAATGCTTATGCTGTATCTTCGTAACTTCCACTTTCATATTCGACTTACAGAAACGTGTAACTTAAGTTAGTCCATCTTAAAAACGTGAAGTATGTTATATGGACATTTTTTTCAACATGATGATATTAGAAATGAGTTCCTAGAATGCTGATCTTCGTGAATGACCCTGTAGAGAACGAAAAATACGATGTACGTGAGAAAACTTCACTTTCTTCCCAAGTGTCGAAACCACGTTCTCTACATACCCTTGAGACGTAACTATCGTGTTGACGCAGGGGACTGAACTGAGACGTTTCTACCCAGCATGTGAAAGGGAGACTTTTTTTAAATAGATTCTTACGACTTAGCACACCGACCTCAAAATCACAGTAAGTTCCATAAATTTCACAGAGATATCGAGTAATGAAGCGAAGTGCCGTGAAGAAAAGTTTCAATAAGCAATATCCAGAAGGAGAAATCCGATAAGAAATTGAATTTTATTATTCAGCGGTGCTCTGGTTGCTGCAGATGATATATGGGTCACAGACTACAAGCAGTGCTTCCAACAGGCAGTGATACGATACAATTTATGGATTCCTTTCTAAGAGTGTGCCGGTCTTGTCCTCAAGAGCGATGCTCACGTGTTTGTATACAACTGCTCGTTACTGCGGAAACCCAGTGCCTAACAAGAGATTCAGCAAATCCACTCTTGACCTACATTGTATTTGCCTATAACAGAGGTCTCCGTCAGTCCAAGCACAATGTTCACCAAATAACAACACATTAATTGATATAATGCATTTACTCTTCTTTCTGACGACAGCGTTCGCTTTCCTAAATGTAAATTCAGAGGATATAGGTTCGATCAGATTCCCTGTAAAGCAGTGGAGATTTTTCTCTTTCCTAAGCGAACAATGACAACAGCAACAAAATGTATCACTGTTACTTGTAAACACACTTTAAATCTTATATATACCTAATGATCACATGTGTAGGTTTATGAGGAAGAAGCAACTTCTCCACGCATTCTACTCCAGTGTCTTAAACCGGACAGATGTAGGTTTAAAATAATATCTCTGTAAATGCTGCTGGATTCCTGAGAATCAGATTAATAATAATAATAATAATAATAATAATAATAATAATAATAATAATAATAATAATAATAATGGCTTTATTTTCCCTGGCAGAGTTAAGGCCATCAGGCTTTCTCTACCACTCAACCAGAATCAAATCACATACAGAAAAATACATACCGGTATACAAATATTAACTTAAAATAATAATGAACATAATAAAATAAAAAAGAGAGATTGAATACATATAGGCCTACACAATCAGTATTAACTTTAAAATAATAATAATAAAAAATATATATAATAAAAAAGAGGCTGAATACATAATCACAAACAGGAAAATACATTCTAGTATACAAGTATTAACTTAAAAAAAAAAGAATGGAATTAAATAAATCAGTATAGGCAAATTCTAGATATCCTTCTATTTGCTTTATGATTTTCGTGCAATGGACCAAATTTTTAGGATCCAGTGTTTTAATTAGGTTTTCGGCGGCGTTATTAGTGAAGAAAAAGCGCAACAACGTCATCAGTGCAAAAAAATATCAACAGAACTATAAACCTAAAGAAATATCGACATGAGTAATTAGTCCAATTTTCACATCCGCAAGTACTATGAAAACATTAATTCTTAATGAAGAATCTATCAAATCCAGTGCTGTAGTATGCCGTACCGTCTAAAACAGAAACTTTCTGTCACCGTATCGACAAAAAGTATATACTCGAACATACATTGTGTTTAACTAGACTTTAGTATACTTTGAAATGCAGGATGTTAGCTATTCGTATTTGGAAAAAGCATTTTAATTTTGCTTGCATACCGCCGCGATATTTCTAAAAGTAATTAACACTAACTTTATGGCATGGCGCCTCAAGAAATCTGCTACACTGATTCGCTATTTTCAAAACTTGCATAGATGCCTTTACATCTTCCGATGTGGCGCCCAAACATTCTAATGTAGTGGTTCGAAAATGACAGACATGCAGAAAAAGGAGACTGTTGAAAGATTTTGCTGTTGTAAATACCAACAGATACAACCTGTAGTGATACAAAACGTGTGTGTTTTCTGAAGGCCTGAATGTCTTTCGCTTGTCTTCAAGATGGAAATATACTGACATCAACGTGAAACCACCAGAGTTTTGTAGATTGTTGTTTTTGGTTAGTCAACTGTTCGAAGACAGGTTTGAACATTGTAAGTGACACCAATAAGGCATTGCTCATGAGGTACTGAGCCAGACGATAATGAGGTAGGGTGGCCAGTTTCTTGCCTCCAATGCTTACATCGCTAACTAGTAACATATTACACTAGTCAGACTTCAAATTTATACAAACAACTGTTCTTACCCAGACACATATCATCAAGTGAGATGTACTGCCTGGTAACAGATGTACATATCTGTCAGAATCTCAATCAGAGTCCAGTTATATATTATATATTTTATTCCAATTTCAACTAAAAAATGCGAATGAGCATGTCTATAATGAACGATACTGTACTAAGAAAAGTAATACCCTTCTAGTAAAAGAGTTCCTAGGCTTTTGTTCCTAAAACGTATTTGGCCACCAGTGTCAGAGTTTAATTCTTTGCCCTGTGCGCAATAATGGCTGCGATCTGGAAGAAGATTTGCAGAAGAGATTGCATGACGAAGAAGTAACCTTAGAAAAGAATAGCATTATGAATTCATATAGTCTATCTGACCAAAGAAATTTCAACAATACCCCCTAAAATTTGTTTCTAACTACAGCACTGACCAAATCTAGCTGTTTCCTGCATGTGGGAAGTTTGTCTTTTTTCGTACGTGGGGAAGGTCCGAAGACTAGCAATGTAGAATCGAGTGGCCTTATGGTGCCTTTCCTTAGGAATGATCGTTGAAATCCGAAAGACCGGTCTCTTTGCGGACGTCGTGACTGAGCTATGTGTTACCATCTGTCGATTCGGCCTTACAGACTTAACCTTTCCATGAAATCCCAGTATAGTGCCCGTTCATCCTCCTAAAAGCGTACCACACCTCCTCAGACTGATGCTATCTGTACTTCATTCCAGTGGCGAAGCTCTTAAGAGGCTTTTGAGGCTTAGCCTACCAAAAAATATGGATTATTACATCTAGTAACAGTATGAGTTCGTAATAACAATGTATCGCAACACTTGGTTTCACTCTATTCCTTCCATATATTAAATTCACTGTTGGAAGTCATTCCACTGCGAGGCGAAACGCGACAGCCTCACTCACAGGCAGCGACACTCGCAAGCTTGAGGGAAGGTCGGACAGGAGGGGGGGGTAACGATTTGCTCCGACTCAGTAACAGGACATGGGGCTAGCCTCAACCGCGATATAATAAGCCGCGCTATGCTCATGTTCTGTGAAGCGCTGCATTGTTGAGTATTAGTTTAATCAAAAGTGAATGCAGGTGTGTATGTGTTTTACTTCTAATTTTGTGTTAAATCACTCACACTGAGAGAACACTGAGGTCATTATTTGCAGAAATAAAAGAGAAAACGTTTTCAAGTTGGGCGTGAGAAACAAAATGTGCTTACAAAGATAGGAGATCGACATTACATTTACATTCTAAAATAGCGAATGGAGGAAGACAAAAGAGGAAATTTCAATTTTCATGGTATAAGAAATATCCTTGGCTAACAGGGTGCCAATTAAGTTATATTGTTACACCTGTATTCTGTTTGGAATGGTCATCATCTTCTTGTGTGTGTCTGTGTCACAAAAAATGTTGATAGAAAAGCCGAGAAACATCTTCTCTACAAAAATATACAAGGTAAGCAGATTTTTTCAGCCTAACCGGTATTTAGAACTTACCTTCATCTCCTCCATTCAAAATAATACGTTACATCAACACCGTTGTGATTATTGAAGTGGTTATGAATGACAATGAATATTGGAATAGACAGTAGCGATGGAATTATGGAAGGGAAAGTAGAGAATCCCAATAAGAAAACTCTCAGGAAACTTAGATTTGTCCATCACTGGTATTCGAACCCGTGAGCTCAATCATCTTCTGTCAAATGAGCTACCAAGGCGGCCATGTTAACTACAAATGCAATTTTTTTTTTAATTATGAGGGTTTAAATGTTCAATTTTGTTGTGCAAACAATAACATTATTTTTATGTGAATGAATACTGACTGATGATAGAATGACGTCAACGCAGTTGACGTATATGTCAACCTACGTAATCAGGGCATATCTTCTATCAATAACAATGGACGATTTATTGTGCAGTTCAAGCGTAAATTTGTGATAATTTTGTGCAGTGGTTTAACTTTATATTTACGAATTGAAGCAATAAATGAAACAATAAAATCTGACGACATAAATAATTTTCTGCCCAATTATTCCATTATTTGATATTAATTCATCCATTCAATTTTATGATTTCAGATTTTAATATCATGGTTGAAAGCAATTTTTAAATATATTGCTTTATATACGTATGACAATTGGAAATTGATTACTTTGATTATATTTTAACTTAAATATTATTTTCAAAATACATTCTACAAATATAATTATACTAAAGTAATGATTTTTGGGAGCACAATTTCCTTTCACGTTATTTGTATACGTCAAGATTAGCGAAATAAAAAAAAATCCAGATACGGTGAGAACAAGTGGAGTTAGGCAAGTGCTTTTTAACTGCCTTTCTAAATATCCAAAGAAGTAAAGAAAAAGATTACTAAATGTGATGTACATAAATTTTCAAACGCGGTCGTTTAGTGTAACTTATTTCTTTCTTTCAGAAAAACAGCGCAATTCATATTTTTATGTGTCACAATTGAACGTAATTATAACAATATAGGGTGATCCGTTTGGGTATGGATAAAATAAAAACACCGTAAAACATTTTACTACTGAACTTTATTTGTTGAAACTTTGTGCATACAACACTAAAAGATGGGAGATTCCTCAGAGCTCAACATGACCCCCATTGCGCACCCTGCAACAACTCATAACGGTGATGCAATTCAGCCCATGTCCGTTGTAACATAAGAGGGGTGATTTGTTGAAAAGCTTGAGTAAGTTTTACTCTCAGATCATCAATGTTCCTGGGTTTCTGTGAATAGACAATATCTTTAACAAAACCCTACACTAAGAAGCCAGGAGGGATTAGATCTGGGGAGTTTGGGGACCAAGCCAAGAGATAGCTGCTTCTCGTACTGGGTTTCGCCTGCGTCTTCCTGCATGTTTTTGTAACACTGAACCTGTTTCTACAAATGTTCGATACCACAACATTATGGAAACGTATTTGGGTACATTACGCACATCATACTCATGTCGAAATTCCCTATGAACATTTTTAACACTCTCAAATTTAGCATACCAAAGAACACATTGTGCCCGCTGTTGATTTCTAGTAGCCATTTTAATCATCTATGATTTTCATTTGTCCTTTCAGATTATGCATTGTTGATTGTTATATTATGGAAACTCCCATCTTTTAATTATAATATAACCAGCAAGAAATTTTCCCTGCTATCATAATAGCTTCATAATAATAAATTAATATTATCCATATCCAAACAGATCAGACTGTATAAAAAAAGTCATTATTGTCTGTGAGACCTCAGAGCTGAAAATATTTTCGTTTAATTTCGAAGCTGTGCGCCTAAACGTAATAAAATAATGTAAACATAAAATCAGAAAATAGACACAAGATAAATTATTTCTATTAATAATTTGATAAAAGTAATAGGAAATTGGGATTTGGAGCAGTGAACCTTTGTTTAGAATATACTTTAATATTTAGTGTAATTATGTGAGAGATTTCATATTCAATCTGTATCCGTACATTACGTGTAATATATTTTTGTATTTTACTTCTGAAATGAAACCAAATAACATTCTCTATTAACAAATACTCTGTTGTTTATTGCTTAAAATTAGTATTTCATCATCAATGTCACTTATTATAACTTACATAAACGGCATTTATATCACGTATTAAGCAAGTTGATCATTTCCTGAGAAGAAAAGCAGTATTTTTTTCTTTGTATAAAATGAAATTTAGTTATAATTTAAAATGAAAATTAGGACTATTGTAAGTACTTCTGAAAGGGTATCCTTTACTTAGTTAATTTTATCTTCGGTTTCATAGAATGTAACCGCTTCTGCATTAATAGTTAATAGGCCTACATAATATATGTAAATATTTAAACAAACAACATAATATTAATCGCTTGAGAGAGTCAGACAAAACCACATTCATGTACCGGTATTGCTTATCCTTTAATGTCTCCTTCAAACACAATTTCATTACACACTTTCCTACACGTGACTTCTTCCTCCTAAATTTGATACAATTCGAGATGTATTTACCAAATAAATACAAAATGCAAATAATGGAAAGTCATTGTGTATTTTTTATGGACATCCAGATAATACTGTCTCGCTCTCAGATTATCCACTAATAGCTGGGTTGCAGTGACTTTCGACTACTGTTTTAACAACGCTGGTTTCTATCTTAAGACTTATTACGATTTTATAAATCGGGCAAATAAAGTTAAGAATAGGTCTACATAAATCTTTTAGTTCCTGAACTTCATGGTTTTTGTTCAATATATTGTCCTATAACATGCATTAACGTGACACATGGTAGTGTCGCGGATAAGGCTTAAAGCCTTGGTTTTTCTGAACCGACGCATGCGAGTTCGGGCCTCGCATACATCCGGACTACACGAAAGAAAGTGAGTGGTTTCTATAACTGCGAGGTACGCAGACCTCGCACCTCGCATTTATAGAAACCAATCACTATCTTTTGTATAGTCCGGATTTGTGCGAGGCCCGCCTCTCATCTCGCAACTCGCTTGCGTCCGTTGAGAAAAACCAAGGCTTTGTGCTGCACTCCGAAAGGTAGCAAGTTCGATCTCCCATGGGATCTTGGATTATCTCCTTTGATCAATTTTTTCGGCCGCATTATGACCGTGGAGATTACTCAGTCTCTAATGGATATTATTGTCAGGTGTCTTTCCTTGGGCCCCAAGGCTTGGGGTATACGTGGCAAGGACGAAGGACTGATGTCTATATTGCTACTAATGACAATTATCTAGAAAAGGTGGAAGCCTTAAATTTTCCCAGGCTGAGGGTTTGCACGGCCTATAATAGGGGCATTTATTCGCTTTACTGCAGATTAAAGTGAAGAAAATTCAATCCTCTTACTGCTTGTGCGAGTAAATTATTTTGTTTTATATTTTTATCATATTTGCAATTCATTTATTTGAAAATATTGTTACTAAATATGAGTCTTTACCTTGTATTTACGAATAATTTTGTGCGGTATCACTGTCATATACAGACTATCTAAAAAAATAAACCGACAAAATTTTCTGGAATTTTCAGTTTTATTAAAAAGGACACAAAAGCAAACGATTTCAATCTTCTAAATACAATAGTTCTTGAGATATTAAATAAACATTATTTGTGATTAGGCAATGTGTTGGTGTACATCATACGTATACTATAGTGCGTTTCGAGTTTAGACAATACCATTGGATATAAAGGCATCTTCTTAGCGTATATACTTCCTCCTTGTCTTATGACTCATATAAGTATAAAATAAGTTATTTACATATTTTCTAACCATATAAAATAACAGAAATAAATCTATTTCATTTATTAGGCTACTGAAAATACAACATAAATGAATACATAAGTTTATTTAAAAGCATATAAAGCGTTTGTATTTGAAGCAATGTTTAGTTAAAATGTTTAGATTTACTTATGTTACTTTATAAACATTAGAAAATACGTAAACAATTTATTTTAGTTTTGTTACAAAGAGGAAGGAATGTCCGCTACGAAGACGCCTATATACAGAATGATATTTTCTTAACTCCGAACGCTCTACCTGGCATCGAACACAACTTCTGACTTAAAGCGGAATCGGAGAACCGCTCTCCATACACTGCACATTCACCAGAGAGCGGATTTTCGGTCCCGATAACGAACGTTGTGTGTACGTCATTTGTAGGGAGGTCATTGAATTCGTTGCTACGCTCCCTCCGTACGCCAAGGGAGTGACGTCTTGGAACTGTGTAGGGACCGAAAATCCGCTGTCTGGTAATCACTCTGAATTAGCTTGAGTTTGCATAATTTTACCTATTAAAATGGAAATCATTTCAGCAAAAAATACGTGTGTATTTAAAATAGGATTGTGGGGTTTTCATTGGCATATATCTTTACATAGTGTCTATTACCACAAATAGTATGTCGGTCTATTTTTTATTTTAATGGGTTATTTTACGACGCTGTATCAACATCTAGGTTATTTAGCGTCTGAATGATATGAAGGTGATAATGCCGGTGAAATGAGTCCGGGGTCCAGCACCGAAAGTTACCCAGCATTTGCTCGTATTGGGTTGAGGAAAAATCCCGGAAAAAACCTCAACCAGGTAACTTGAACCGGGCCACCTGGTTTCGCAGCCAGACGCGCTGACCGTCACTCCACAGGTGTGGACATGTCGGTCTATATTTGAGACACCCTATATAGTAATTTTATAAGATGCTTGTTGCATGAGCTTGTCCGCAGTGTAAAAGGCAGAAAACTTGTCTGCAAACAAATCACATGGTTGACTTAAAGAAGCGCGCAGCACAAGCTTTACATGTGTGATCTAAACATTAACTTATCTACAGTGTCTTGCACTTGGCTATCTTAGTATTAACTAAAACAAAACTTTAGATACCGTGAAACTGTAGCAAACAAATATATACACAAATATCTAAACTGCAACACGCATCACAATATCTCTATTCTTTTTATACAATCACACATTTACTAAGCTACATCAAACATTTTCGTTACTGATTTAATGAATTCGACAAGATGGATCCTGAATAATATTATTGATATTATAAGGCATTATTTCATGTAGAGAATTATGTTATTTAAAAATTATGTTTCCTTGTTTAAATGTTCAAATAATTCCCAAGTCTAGTGTTATCTGAAAAAAAAAGTGATAACCTTCTTAGATAGGATGTTTTTGGTATCAGATATTAAAAGCTTATGTAATTATAGTGCAAAAATCTCGAGCGCTCGCGACCAACCGGGTAGACGTTTCAACCGATCGGTTATAAATTCTCAACTACATACGCTCGAGCGTACCATTTCCTGGCTGCTTTCTTTACAACCGAGGACTGATTGGCGAACTCGATCGGCCGTTTCCGAGAGAATGCAGAGGTCTACTTTGAAGGGGTCGAAAATACGCTGGTTGATAATGACATCTTTTATACTTAATTTAATATTTTATGGCAAATGTAGATTGCCAAAAATTGTAAAAGGAGATTGAATAGTAGTGGCGATATAGTATATAATTTTTTTCCTCTATTTTCTGCTGGAATTTTTTAACTCTTTCAATACTTTCGAGAATGGCTTATTTGAGAACAAAATTAATTTCAAATAAAACTAGCTCGATTAATTAAAATGTGTCTCAGTGAAACGTACACCAGACTCCGTATAGGCCAGTTTCTATCTGATGTTTTTTCCAATTCACTGCGGGCTAAAGCAGGGAGATGCACTATCACCTTTACTTTTTAACTTCGCTCTAGAATATGCCATTAGGAAAGTTCAGGATAACACAGAGGGTTTGGAATTGAACGGGTTACATCAGCTTCTTGTCTATGTGCATGACGTGAATATGTTAGGAGAAAATCCACAAACGATTAGGGAAAACACGGAAATTTTACTTGAAGCAAGTAAAGCGATAGGTTTGAAAGTAAATCCCGAAAAGACTAAGTATATGATTATGTCTCGTGACCAGAATATTGTACGAAATGGAAATATAAAAATTGGAGATTTATCCTTCGAAGAGGTGGAAAAATTCAAATGTCTTGGAGCAACAGTAACAAATATAAATGACACTCGGGAGGAAATTAAACGCAGAATAAATATGGGAAATGCGTGTTATTATTCGGTTGAGAAGCTTTTGTCATCTAGTCTGCTGTCAAAAAATCTGAAAGAATGTATAAAACAGTTATATTACCGATTGTTCTGTATGGTTGTGATACTGGGACTCTTACTTTGAGAGAGGAACAGTGATTAAGAGTGTTTGAGAAAAGGTTCTTAGGAAAATATTTGGGGCTAAGAGGGATGAAGTTAGAGGAGAATGGAGAAAGTTACACAACGCAGAACTTCACGCAATGTATTCTTCACCTGACATAATTAGGAACATTAAATCCAGACGTTTGAGATGGGCAGGGCATGTAGCACGTATGGGGAATCCAGAAATGCATATAGTGTGTTAGTTGGGAGGCCCAGACGTTGATGGGAGATTAATATTAAAATAGATTTGAGGGAGATGGGATATGATAGAGAGTGGATTAATTTTGCACAGGATAGGGAGAGATGGCGGGCTTATGTGAGGGCGGCAATGAACCTTCGTGTTCCTTAAAAGCCATTTTTAAGTAAGTAAGTAAGATACCTAAACCCGAGTACGCTACGGAAACCTGTTCTGATACCGTTTTGTTCACTGCAAAGTCACTAGACTCCCCGGGAATTGAATTAGAGTATGCAGCATCAAATGCCAACACTGTAGCCGTTTGGTTGACATTAAGCAATTATAATTTCACTAACGAATGATAGAATATTGCGCTTCAGTTAGTTGACTGTTGCTCTGTTGCAGAATTTATGTTATTCCTGTTTGAACAGCCTGATTAAAATCCCCAAAACCGAAACCGCAGGAAAGCTCTGGGAACAAATGAGGGATATAATGCAGTAATTGTTAGAATCGCATGAATCTTTCAGTGCGGTATGCATAATGAGCTGCCGGCATAGCAATGAAGGATAATTAAGTCACTAATGACGTCATTGCCGATTCAAAATCATCTAACTTTTAATTTCTGGAGAAAAAGTTTCTACCGAACTACGCTCAATAGCCTAATGACATCAACTGGTACTCTAAATTTATCACAAGGCACGCGGAAATGTTATTTTTTATTTAACGACACTATAGCGGTTGCTTTCAGTCGATTAGGTAATATGGTGGAATTGAACATTATTGTTCCTCTTCACTTTAACGATTTGGGCTATATCCATTTAAACTTGTACAGACCCAGAAACAAAATTTGAGCCACCTAATTTTACCGAGTTCCAGATACAACGCATTGCGCATGTGCAGTAAACAAGAGCGTCTAAAGGTATGCTACTTGTAGACAGTCTTGCGAAACTTGTTTGTTCTCACTTTTATATTTCACCAAATAGTGAGACATTATTTTCCTTCGTACGGTGCTATAATATCCTCTAGGTGTTTCGTCAGTTATGTGAACTATATTTTACCTGTGAATATATATGGGGTTATAATTACCCTTAAAATTTCATAATCGTCATAAAATCCATGTTACCGCGCTATCCGGATATAGTATAAAAGATGTGCGACATTACAAGATATTGCTCATAACAAGGTTTATAATATCGGACGTTCATTTCCAATGTAGGCCTAATTTTGCTACTCTGTTAAGTTTTCATTTTATTAAGAGAAAAACGTCATAAAGAATTTACTAAAGATTATTATTTTTTTGGTCCTACAGAATATATCTGTTATGGTGACAATTACTATTAGAGGAGAAAAATTCTCTTCGGCGCCGGGGCTCGAACCCGGGTCCTTGCTTCTACGTACCAAGCGCTCTCACCATTAAGCTACCCCGAAGCCCAATCCATAGCACCGGATCGAAATCCTCTCCTCCAGTGTTTTTCCCTTTGTGACATGACTCCAAGTTGGACATGTACGTTAGCATGACATCAACTGGTAGGCTACTCTAAATTTATGACAAGGCACGCGGAAATGTTATTTTTTATTTAACGACACTACAGCGGTTGCTTTCATTCGATTAGGTAATATGGTGGAATTGAACATTATTGTTCATTGAACAGTCAACTGCCATTATACAAGGAGCGCACTCAGTTGAGTGATTTGGTGGCCGGGATTCCACAGTAATATGCACAGTAGTCTGTACAGAAACATGGACTGTTGCTAGAAGAATTTACTAAAGATTATTATTTTTTGGTCCTACAGAATAAATCTGTTATGGTGACAATTAATATTAGAGGAGAAAAATACGTAGAACCAAGGACCCGGGTTCAATCCCCGGCGCCGAAGCGAATTTTTCTCTTCCAATATTAAACGTCATAAAGAGCAATAAAATTAACACAATTTTTCTACTTCGTAACTGGGATCACGAACATAAATTTTGAGTTCAATATTAGTTCCTTCGGATTCTCTGCTAATCCTAGATTTTGGAATCATTTTGACATTTCACATTCTATAGTATACGTTATAAGAAAATAAAATAACATTAAACTTCTAACTCGTAACTGTAACTTTACAAGGAACTGATCTCCATTTAATTGTTTATTCTTGTAATTTTTTTATTAGACATAGAAAGTAGTAGGGCTATTATAAAAACGCCATTACAACAACAAATATAACGTAACTAGAACCTTTTCGAATATAGGATTCTGGTGAAATATTGCTCCTTGTGTATTCTCTGTCAAACCCAGAAGTTTGCATTAACACGACAGAAAGACACTATACTTCACAATAATAATAATAATAATAATAATAATAATAATAATAATAATAATAATAATAATAACAACAACTAAGTTGCAACTTGTACCTTATGGAAATTCGACTCCCAATCAATGACTGATTGTTTTGGCTTCTCTATTGAACATAGAAGTTCATATCATATTGACTATCTATAGGATAGAAACAACAACAAAAATAACACAATGCCGTGTTATAAGTAGCGAGTAACTTTGATCAAATAGCTTACGAAGTACAACAGAACTACATTAGTCAAATATCATTGTATACGACGAAGAACATTACCAGTAATAAATTTCAATATTGTGTGACATAATGACAGTTATTGTGCTGTATGCCCAAGGAGAGATATCAGGCACAAAATTACAGCTCAACCATTTTGTCGAGCATAAAAAGCAAGTAACTATTTATTAGGCGCTTTTATAGTTTTACTGCAAATAACCTGAGTCTATATTTAGTCTTTCGTCATCGATGGTAATATAGTTGCTGCTCTTACCGTAAGATCCTAGATTCGCTGATTCAATCCCAAAAAAGAAAATAATGGACTAATAAGGGTTGTAAAATTTTTCTAAGAGTTATTTAGTAATGGTAATAAACACTAAATGTCCGTGCCGTAGATTTGCAGCAGATAGGGATAGCCTGTTACTGACTGAAAAGTCTCGAAATGAAATCGATCATTTCTTTCTGATTCTAAAATCAAACTCTGATAATCATAAAATTAGGAATGAAAGAATTAGACAAGAATAGGAGACATATTGTGTAGGACAAAACAGAAGAATGCCATAAGAAATGGACAGATATCTCATCCAAACAGCATAATATGAAATAATGCCAAAGAACGTTCGATAAAAAAGTTATTTCATTCTTCCACCATGTTAAAATAATGTCAAAATAAGTGCTTATACAAATTTTGGCCACTCGACGGAAATTACAAGGCCGTCCAGAAAGTGATTTTGCCTGGGGCCCTTTACAGAAAAAAACACGATGGCATGGAAAGATTATTGAAACAGATACAGCAATTGTCGCGCTATTTGTCAACATATCCCCCACTGGAATTGAGACATATGTCATACTATGGGATCAATTTTTGTATCCTTGTGTCGTAGAAGTCAGCCGGCCTGGGATCGGAACCAGAGTTTGACAGTCGTTGCATCTCTCTGTCGATCCCATGATATGACAAATGTCTCATTTCCGGTGGGGAATATACTGAAAAATAGCTCAACAATTGCTGTGTCTGTTCCAATAAATTTTTTCAATGAAATCGTGTTTTCTTTCTGTTCACGACCCCCGACGAACTTATTTTTTACGGTCCTCGTAATTGCGATCGAGTTGCCACAATTTGTATAAGCACATTTTTGACATTATTAACATGGTGGAAGAAACAAATTAAGTTTTTTATCTGTCCCCATCAGAATGTTTCCTTGTGAGCGGAAGACGAAAGATTAGATTACCACGTAGAATATAGATCCCAGTTATGACTTTGCCGAAACAGGTCGAACAGCTTAATCCTTGCTGATAATGATGCCAATTACAGTAATGTTGATGATGCTAGTCGTTCCTAGATATTATCATATTATTTGGAGATATTAATTACAGAAGATTCTAACTCAGAAACGAAGTTCTCCACACTACACTGCCACATGAGCGAAGTGCAACGAGATCTTCATTGACCACATCTTTATGTTAGTGACGAAGCAACTATGGATATTAGCACAGTCTAGTATATACAGTCACGAAGCTCAATACGTAGTAAATATGCATCCATAGATAGTTGCTAACCATTAGGATCGCTACTATCACCTCATCATAGACAATGCGAAATAGTACCTGCACAGTCTATTGTTTCTAGTACCCTCAACAACTTAAGCATCGTGACTGTATATAGGCCTACTAGACTGTGATATTAGGGTCTTTATCAACCTGATTTCAAATGCATGGTATGGATCTTACATCTGAGTTTGTTATATTCTAAGGGGATATTTGTCCACCGCTGTGGAGTAACATTTAGCCTTCCTGACCGTGGAACGAGCGGGTCCGGGTTCAAATCCTGGTTGGAACAAGTTACCTGGTTGGGGTTTTATCCCAGGTTTTCCCTCAACCACTTGAAGCTGAATTGATGGGTAACTTTCGGCGTTGGACCTCGGCTCATTTCTCCTTCATTATATCACTCCATTAATCATCTTCTATAGTTACAGGTTGACCAGGAGAACATGGCGTACGTGGTTCAAGGATTCATCCACAGATGAAATCTGCCTGCGGGAGCTGCACATACCCCAGAGAGCCACCGGCGTGGCTCAGTCGGTTAAGGCGCTTGCCTGCCGGTGTGAAGTTGCGTTCAGGCGCGGGTTCGATCCCCGCTTGGGCTGATTACCTGGTTAGGTTTTTTCTGAGTTTTCCCCAACTGTAAGGTGAATGCCAGGTAATCTATGGCGAATCCTCGGCCTCATCTCGCCAAATACCATTTCCCTATCACCAATCTCATCGACGCTAAATAACCTAGTAGTTGATACGGCGTCGTTAAATAACCAACTATATGGAATCGATGGCGGCATATCCCTCTGGTTAAGAATGCAGCAGATTCATGCGCGTGAATTGTGAACAGATGCCATCGATCTGAAGGAGTTGCAGGGAACATTACAGGGAGGCCGAGGGTCGTTCCTATTCACGCGGACTAGGCCTACGTGAATACGGATGCTGTGGCCGAATCGATAAAATGGCACCAGACAGTGAATCACGTGCTTGATGAGCAGTTCTAAGGATTTCAATATCATCCCAATATAAGGAGGTTGTATATATGCCTAAAGCTGCGGTACTTGCCTACGGGTCCTCCTTCCAAGGAAAAAAAAAGGCTATGTTAACTTATTATAATATTTTACTTTTGACTCTTTAATGCCTTGGACTTATTTCTATTCATTTCAATGTCTGCACTGAACTCTGAAATTTCTAAGTTATTATCGACATAGCTTTTGTAATAGATTAACAATATTTCTCTCTAGTGTTAATCTTATGTGGATATTTCTCTTGCCACTCATTCGCTATTAGTGTACAGAGGTATGAAAATAAATACATTCTAAATTATTTAAATTATATAGGCTACCTATTACAATTTAAGTTTTGTTGTATAAAGGCGTTTTGAAAAGCAGCGATTGTTGCGATATTCTCGGCCACATATATTTGTTCTATGTAGTATGTCGCTGTACATACAATTTCCTAATTTGTTTATAGAGAACAATGCAACTGTAATTACATAGACAACAAACTGAAATTAATGTATTTAACTCAGTACAGTTGAATTAGGAAATTCCTTGTTTTGCGGTGTTGATAGGTAATGCACGGCTTAATAGGAATAATAGCAGATCATTGGAAAACCAATAATGTTGCAATGCCCTGTTTCATTTTTAGAAACAATTGAACCAAACCACGTGAATACATGTCAGGAGAAGATAGTTTTCCCACAATGTTGCCAACACAGCACATTTAAGTGAAAAGGATATTGAAATCTACTGTAACTAAAAATTATTTCAAAACAATGATGGCGATAATGGCGAGAGCTAGTTATATATTATTTTAAAGATTCTTTTCGAATTACGGAATGTATTGCGAAATGAAAATGAGGTGACATTGCGATAATGGAGTAATATTAGAATGAGATTATTAGGGTAAATTAATTATTTTGAGAAAACCTGCACCATAACGATCGTTTTATAACAAATCTTACAAGCTTCTCCAGTAATCAATCTGGTTTCTGCATTCTGATCTGAGAGTTAATTTAAAAATTTTTACTCTTCTATTATTCTGCAGAAATTTAATCCCAACGGATATAATACATCTTAATGCCATGCAGACACCGAATTTCTACAAACGCGCTCAAATGGGGAATGGTTTATTTATTGGTATAATTTCTTCAAGGATTGTCTTACACTTCTTATCTTCTGAAACTATTAGTAATTCCAAATATATTTTCTCCTGGCTCAAGGGAGTTCAGTACATTGATGCAGGAATGTGAAGAAAGGAATATGAAAGAAAGATGAGGTATCCAGAAAATAGTCATTTCCATTGCTGTTCTTATCTACTGCATATTTTAGTTGGACACGTCGAGAATTTAATTCTGGTCTCCACCGTGAAATCCCACGCCCTAGTGTTCCGCTAGTGGTGCATCATTGTTGATAATTATAAATTAAAATGGCATTCCACGTTATAGATCAAGTAACAGATTATCCGATTACTAGGCCTATACTAGCGGACTTAGTTAATTCCCAACATCGATATGAAAAATTAATTTATCTTCCTTCCAAAGATGCAGGATGTTAATATTTTATCAGCAATGCCCAACTGCATGGATTCTTGCGCCATATCGACCACATGACTCCAGTCCATGTACTTACTTAGTAATGATAGTAAAAATAAATACAATATGGTCTGAAATACATGATACTTGAAGGTATATGATTAAAATAATTATTATTAAAATTAAAATTATAATAACATATGACTTTAAACTTGATATTTCGCTTAGAATTAAAACTTATTTATAAATTAATATCAATTTACTTTTATAAATCCATAATTAATTAGCCATATTTGTTCATTTTTGGTCTTTACTGCAACTTGGAATTGCAATATTATCTTTCCTCGGTGTAGCTAATGCATTTGTTACAATATACAGGGTGATTCAAAAGTTTTTCAACGTAATTAAATTAAAAGGCTAGTAATTCGCAAGAAGAAAAATGTAAACACATATTGTTCCTATTAGGTAGGCTATCAATTTTAAGCTAAATGTTTTTTATTTCTTTAAATATACAACTTCAGCTATATTAAATTAATTGCAGCAACACTATGTTCAATAACTGAAGTCAAGTGAGGAGCTTGCGTCCAAAACCAGACAAGTCCATCAGTGCAAATTTTTCAGGAAGTAAGAAAAAACTGAAATCAACCCTCACATTAATACTATGACTGTAATATTTTGTGAGAACATTGAGGAGCCACCTACAAATTAATATTGTGTATCACATTCTGCCCTGCACAAAATGCCCTCGAGCTACTGTAAAAAAATCTAAAAGACTTGTTCAGTTTTGATCGACAGAAGTGGACTTGTTCAGCATTCATTGGTGATGGTTTGGACATGTTCAGTTTTGGTTAAAATAAACATTACCAACTTATGGAATACACGTTTGTCTCAATTATTCAGAATTTCTAAGAATTATCCATTCAACATGTATCATCTATGGCTTTCAATACCTCATTATTTTTTTGCATGAAACATAATAAAAGTGAAATTGTTATATTATTGTAAACAATGAAAAATATCAGTTATACAATAGTCAATACATATAAATACAATGATTCATGTAACAATACTTGTGGTTTAATCTCACACTTTATCTTCATCACCGAGCGAGTTGGCTCATGTGATCTACATGGGGTCCACATCTGTGGACTAACGGTTAGTGCGTCTGGCCGCGAAACCAGGTGGCCAGGGTTCGATTCCCGGTTGGGGCAAGTTACCTCGTTGAGGTTTTTTCCGGGGTTTTCCCTCAACCCAATATGAGCAAATGCTGGGTAACTTTCAGTGTTGGACCCCGGACTCATTTCACCGGCATTATCACCTTCATCTCATTCAGACGCTAAATAAGCTTAGATGTTGATAAAGCGTCGTAAAATAACCTACTAAAATAAAAAAAAATCTACATGGGACTCGCAAGTACCATAATAAATAAAATAAACCCCTTAATACTCTATCAGCTTTGTATTGTCCACTTCAAGATGGTCTCGGTGTTACTTAATAGCGGCGTTTTTGCTTATTTTCAGTAACGAATAGTGCAAAAGAGTTTCAAAATGATGAAAAACAAAATTTATTTTTTCTATCGCTAATCATCTGACTTTCATCAAATCACACTCCATGTGACCATGATATTCACTTGAACTCAACTAAAATGAATAGAGACAGTTAAAATGTGATTATTAAAACCATATTCTGGCCATGCCTTATTGCATTATAGAATAAATGACGACATTCAACAACACAAGCAAGTTATAAACAAAATCGCCATTACAGAAGCAATTTAAGAGTTTTACAGAAGCAGTTAATACGAATAAATTATCAAGTGAGGCACAATAAGCCTCCGACAGCAGTGTTAGCCTTCTGGTCCTTCCTTCGTTTGAAGGACAAAAATCATCGCCATCCTTGACACAACAGTCCATTAAGAGGCCTGACATTTCCCGTATTCTTGTCCAAACATCGCTATTGCGAGAAGTAACACTTTTGCACATGCTTTGTTACATGTTCATTTTACAAACAATACCATATCGCTGTTTACCAACGTTGCATTAACCGTAAAATTGTCTCCATGGACATTAAAAAAAAGTTCTACGCTCTTTTTAGAAAGAAGCATTTTATTTAAAAATATGTTATGAAATGTGGATCATGTCTTCAGTCAATACAACATCAAGACAACACGACTAATACTATTGAATCTGTTGCCGAAAGTGATTGATAAATTAAAAATATTATCTTAATTATCTTTTTCCATGATCCATAACTGTCATTTTATTAGCAGTTCATCGATTCAAAATTCGATTTAGGAGTTTATAGCAATACTTACTTTGAAAGGACAAATATTCTGGTTACAGATATCAGGGGTCATAAAACACCTTAATCCCGATTGAGAGAGTGCATGGAAAACCTGTAGATTTAATGGGCAAGCTAAACTAAGAATAATGTTTGTAGCGTAATAAGCAGACGATTTTTCTAAGCGACTGAATTTGGATCACTGTATACGTATAGATATAGGTATACCATTCTTCCGTTATTCGTGTTCTTCACAATACATTAATCTCTGTAGGACTACAAAATATTTTAGGCCTTAATGAAATGAATGAACGTCGACAATGGAACGCTGTTGAACTCATAATTACAGCGGAAATTTATGCTAAAATTTCTTATGATCTGACAGAACAGAAACACCATAATATATACGATTTGATGGGAAACTTGATGGGAAACTGTCAGATAATAGGCAAGTGTTTCCTGAAATTTAAACAAATTAGTTTAAAACGTTGAAAATATTACATCTAGTAATACGGTTTAAATCCCCCAAAACACTCGTTATTATCCCATTCTTTATGACATCCTCGAAGCACAAGCCTTTCCAGGGAAATATTATTTGAACTCAATTCTCTAGAGAGACGACCTTGCGATGGCGGTACGAAGTTAAGTGGGGAAGATACTTTGAGAAGATTTTAATTGCTTTGTTTCGAACTGAATATTGTTCAAGATTACTTTAGAACTAAGCAAATAATTTTTCTCTTGTTATAACTTTTCATCTGAAATACTAGAATGAATGACAAAAGTTTTACACCAATTTCCTCTTGGTATAAGTTTGGATTCATTTACTCTTCTCCGATACAGACATTCCACGCTTCTTCAAATAAAGGACTTCATTCGCATATTAACAGAATTCTAAGCCAACAGAAAGCTTTAATAATGCATTTTGGACTATTTGAAGTATCAGTCTTCGTTATAAGTGAAAAAAGTAATGCATTTCTGAGACAGGCACAAAGTGCATATCTCTAAGAAAAGTATGATTACAGCTCTGATTAAGAAATTAACGTCACAGTTAGAGCATTTTATTTACTTCGTTTATGTTGACAATAAATTCTACATTAAACTTTCATATCTTTTCCTTAAAGAATCACCTTCGTTGTGATATCTAGACCAATTTGATTCATAATAATATGTATATTTTTTCTTAAAGCAATACTAGCACGCTGGTGTTAACAATTCAATTCGGAGGTACTGCTTTCTTCAGTTTCATTCTCCAAGTTTTAGTGATGAAATTAACTAAATCACCAAACAACAGAGTAATTTAGATCGCACTTTATTACATTCAAAATATAAATACCCAAATTAATAAAAATACAAAACTGTAGTCCAACATTAGTATTGTCCTACTACGAAACCATCCAAAATTAACGTCCGAAGTCCTATTCTAAAGCTTGAACATAGGGAACTGCTTTAAAGAAAAACTTACACCAAAAAAATGACTGTCAGTACGAACTGTACTACAAAAAATGTTGCTTCAATACTAATGCCGATTCTGTCAGATTGTTTGAACACATGCTGAATATGGCCAAACTCAGGTAGTTTTTAATGCGAAATGTAAACTTTCTTTTATACTCGTAGATCATCTTTACAGTATTAAATTTTTATTGCCAGATAAAGTAGGAAATTCCTAACAACTGTTCTACTAGAAACTTCATAAATTTCATATGATACTCCGTACTGATAACTCGTAGTAATTACATTGCGACTCACCGGTTACAATAATGTACAGTCTTAGAAGAAAGTTTTGTTGCACAGATACTTCATAAGTCCCAGAAAGGAGGCAGTGCACATGATCAGAGGACGAGCGACCTGGTTCACAAGAGAACGACTAGTTGAAGTAATAAAATTAGTTTTGTTTCGTTTTATGTCTAATCATGCCTCGTTTCTGGGAATTACGAAGTATCTGTACGACAAAACTTTTTTCTAAGACTTTACATCTACTACGACGACAAGTGATGATAAAATTGAACATTTTACGAAATTTAGAAACAGATTTGACTTTCAGGTCGTAATGGCGACTAGATTATGTTAAATCACTTTTTTTTAACAGTATCTTTCTGTATGCAGGTTTTATAGCAGTGTTTCAACTTGAAATTGTCCAATGTTCTCTTTTTATAGAATTCTATATTTTTACGAAAAACTTATACTTATTGCGTTACCTACGAGAACTTCACATATTTTATGCAATTATATTGCAAAATAATCTTCACAGAACCAAAAACGACGGCGGATTACTAGTCGAAAGGCTAGAGGAGTAGTTTACAGGCTAAAAACACGATCTGGAGTCCCCATGAATCTATTACGAATTTTTACGCAAAAACATGGTATCGGAACAAGTTTTCTCGAGGTACTCAATTCGTCATTTTTGCTCATACTTCGCAATAATCGTTATCACTGGTATTTTAGCAATGAAAAACTACGACAACGTACTATCTCTGCGGGAAGAAATCTTTGAGTCTTATTGGGTGGATGAATTTTTCAAAAACAGCAACACGGCAAACCGGCTCTCGGCAGTGCCGCTTTCAGGCCCCGGTTACACAGGCAGCGTGATATCATCGATGAGCATCACAGAAACGGCAAGTTTATACACCTAAAACTTTTAATATAAATTATTATTAAATGAGCAGATCAAATATTACTTATTAAAATTAAGGAAGGAGATGTTAAAACTCTGTGATTTCTTACTCCAAATATGTATTCCACCTGTTAAAAAAGTGACGAATTACTCGCTGCAGCTTCCGTTGATAATGGAGGCAATGTTTTTCCTGGTACTGTTATCCAGTTCTTCCAGACATTGTAAATTATTTTTGTATGCTTTGTCTTATAGAGTTCCCAGAGACAAATTACACAAGGGGTTAGGTTAGGATATCAACAGATTGGACAAAAATAATCCATGATACCATGAAAAATATCATCCGGAAACTGCAGCGAGTGATAGTCACTTCTTAAACAGTTGCAAAAACATTTGAAACAAGAAGGCAAGGAGTTTCAGCATCTTCTGTCTTACTCTGGATGAGTAAATGTCACTTATATTTAGTAGCATAAATACAGTATTAGTTGTGTTGAGCTGAATCAGTGATACTATTCTGAGTTTCAGCAACAACTGTTTTTGCGTAACCGGAACCTGCGAGCGGCTCCGCTTGGAGCTTGTATGCCGCACTGCAGTTTCTCTACGATCTGCACCCAGTAGGGCAGTCAGTGTCGGAACGGAACCTTTAACATGAAAATGGATATAAAATAAAAAGCAGAAATTTTGTATACATGTTCTTTAATATGCCCTCTTCACTATGAAGCGCACAAAAATGTATAGGGGTAACCAATGACAAAAAATTAAAATAATATGAAAGTGGTCCCTTCTGTCCCATCCCCGGGGCAGAATGGAACCCTACTGATACATTGTTAAACTTCACATATTTATCTCCAGTGAGTCAGTGTATCCAAAGCTAAATTAAAGTGGACTAATACCAACATCAACCATTCAAATCAATAGCAATAAGGGCACATCAAAATATTATAAAATAAAATAAATAAATCACGATCAATGCATTTTGCACAGATGTTTTGTGCTTCATCGTCTTCTCTATCGATTCCTGCACAAGAATTATGTGCCCAGTTGTGGCAGGAGAACAAGCTGCCCATCCTTCTGTCAAACAAGAATACAAGTCATTGCAGTACAGGCGTTCTACATCACTCTCATCATCTTCACTGTTACCTTCGTCTTCAATTTTATTCTTCTGCCTTGTTACTTTTTTGCATTGTGCTTTACTTTCCTTGTTCCAGGGACGAATTTCAGCCTTTTTCTAGCTCGTTCTTCCTGTTCTTCTACCTTTCTTTTAGATCTTTCAAAAGCATCTTGGAGTTATTTTTTGTAAGGTGATGTTGTCAAAATCGCTGCACAACCCTTCTTTCTCTTTTTTCTAGTCTCTTGTGTGTTGATCTTTGGAATGGCGGAGATTTGTTGTGGAGAAACCTGAGGAAATTTGGTCGAAGTTGACGAAGCCCCACATCTTTTGCAGGAGTTAACTCAACCGTACATTCTTGGGTATTCTGAACTGAGGCTCTAGTCAAGGCAGGATCATCAGTTGGTGGAGACGAACTTGCAGTGTTTGTCGATTTTCTTTCATGAGCCCTATCTGTTCTGCTGATGCCAAAAAACGGTCACCACTGAAAATATTACCAAATTTGTTTATTTATTTAGGCCTACATCCCTTTTAAAATGACTATTTTTTCATTTACTATCCCAAAAAGAAATTTACATTCACTTCTCCTTCTCTTCGAAATCTTGACCTCTTCTATTCCTTCGTACCTGTCGTCTCGCTTCACTTACCTTTCTTCCCACCACAATCTGAACACACGCTCTTGCCATGAAACAATACTAACAATACCATCCCATCGCACCTCCTCATACTCATCCTCTTTCACAATAGCCCTGCCAAGACTCTGGAATTCGTTACCTGCTAGCATCAGGGACTGTCGAAATAAAATTGAATTCAAACGCAAACTTACTAGGCACTTGGTCAGTAATTGAGACTCGTTCAGACATGGTTTCTTGTAAATAGTTCTCTTAAGCTATCACAAAATATTTCAATATCCGGTAATTCCATCGCTATAGAATTTTGTTATTGTAGGTTTAATTTGTAATTCAGTAAATACAAAAATATTCTTTGCTCTTAACTTCTATAATAAAATGTCTAGCTTGCATTAATCAGGTATTCTTGTCGTGCTTTAATTTTTATTGTAATTGTAAATGTAATATTAATTGTAATTTTATTGTTCATTTTACAGTTGTAATCCCCTGGCAAAGGGCAGAGAATGCCTGATGGCCTTATCTCTACCAGGTTAAATAAATAAATACTACTACTACTACTACTACTACTACTACTACTACTACCACTACCACTACCACTACCACTACTACTACTACTACAATAGATAAGATTATTATAAATATGAAAGTGTCAGGAGATAATATAGACAAGTAGAAGAATGATATTAAACCTAGCAAACAAGAGTAATGTTGGGGTAGAATGGAACTCTGGTCCATTCCGCCCCGCTCCGTTCTATCCCTACTTTGAGATTAGGTTTAGTTTAAGATCCAAAAAATTAGTTCCGAAGTAAAATAATTCTGAACATGTTAAAATATAGTCAACAACGCCCATTTTAAGGATATTTAAAGAAAAAATCAATAATTTAATACATTTTACGTACCTTGTTAATATATATTCATACAAGGTACAATTCACACACAAGAAACGGAGAAGAACGCAGTACAGGCTTCAACTACAATAACCAAACTGTCAAAATGGCTTCTCTTCTCCCTTACCGCTGGAATAGTAATTCCTGATAGTGTTCCTAGAGTGCACCATATTACAGTGCAAATAAGTGGATAGTTCCGTTCCGCCCCGGGGTTCCGTCCCGCCCCTGGTTCCCCTACATATTACACATTCTTCAGAGGAAACAGCAATGAGATTCCCTCAAGCATTTGGATGCTACTACCATATAAGCAAAAGCAAACGAACAATATTTTCGTTATAAATTACAGAGAGAACAAGGGCAGAGTATTAAGAAGAGATGTAACTTAGATTTTTCCATTTATATAAAAAGCTAAAGGTTGCATCTACTTTCGTTTTGAGGTGAAGAAAAGTGAAAGAGTAGGCCTATCAAACTTTTTGTGGTCGTCACTTTGGTGAGTCAGTCACGTGGATTTAGACATTTGAAAATACCCCAGCGAGAAGAATACCTTTCTCACACTTTTCTTCATCTGAAGACTATGAGATATGCAACATTAAATAGGGTAAAGATTGGTAAAATTGTGTTACTAATAATATTATGTTAGTTCTTTTTGAGAATATTTTACTGGGCGAGAGGAAGATCAGTTTTTTGGGCCAACGTATTAAGGGAATGTTCGTGAACAAGTTGCTGCACAAAACCGGCCCTTCTCTCGCACAGTAAAATTTTGAAAAATTCTCAAAAAGTACTATCATAATATTATTAGTATCACAATATTACCAACCTTTACCCTACCTTGCTAAATTTTGCGTATTTAACCATAAGTAAAAAAATGGAAGTTACGACTCTTCAGAAGAATGACTTTCTGGAGGTAAAGTTAAAGATTTATTTTTGTTTTGTTTTTAGTCAACTGTCCGTAGACAGAGTGAAACCTCATGAAACCAATTAGGTATCACTCATGAGGCAACTAAGTTAGGAGACAATGAGGTATGGTGACCACTTCTCTCTGTATAGAGATTTATTGTGGCCATATTTTCAGTCTGGGATGTATCTAACTATAGCTAAACTAAAAATTGGCCTACATTTTTCGTAATTCTGCATTTAAAATCTTCAGTTATTGAGAAATAGATAAATTGAACACATTTCTCATCCTCGCACACTTCAGACACAATGTAATTACATTTCTATTGTCATGGACAGGCTCTCAATTAAACTGAGTTATCTCTTGAACTTTATTAGAATTACACTTCTTGGAAACTTTATAGCCCGCCTTCAAGAGGAAAGATTTACGGATAGCACTAAAGTTTATGGAGTCATAACCTAAAAGTAAACCTTTCTATGAAAAATTTAGTTAAAATCTGTCCAGGAATTCCAAAGTTTATATAGGCATACATGCAATGATTGGCTCATAAACCTTTCAAAGAATAATCTCGATAGCAGTGGTAATTCTTGGAATATTCTGCTTCCCTATTCAGATAAGTGCGCCAGCACGTTGCTAGTTGGCAGCACCAAGCCGTATCTCCCCCTCTCACTCTTTTGAGATATTTCCATATGAATAGCATTGCCCATTGTTGGTTCTGAGCGCTTCCAAATGAACAATGTCATTGAAATGGAAATTTGGTACAGACTTTGAGATGCTGCTCCTATTTCACATAGGTATGTTTCATTCAATAGTTGAAAATGAACCTCTGAAGAAAACTGCTACTTCCAAAGTATAGATACAATACCAATGTAAAATATAGTCCTTTAGGAGACGACATCGAAGACAAGATTGAGCCATAAACTTACGTGACAATTTTCCTGGTTAATAGAGAAAAATTGACAGATAATATTGGAAGAAATTTCACTAATATTTTATAAAATATACTGCAGTTTATGAATTATTCTAGTATGAAGTAAGTTTCTATTCTTAAGAAAAGTTACAACTTAAGGATAGCCTACATAGCAAAATTAGGTCCCTAAATGAGGGCGAAATGATTTTATTGCGAACTCAATAATGAAACTAATATATTACCTAATTTCGAATTGAAAGTTCAGAAAACTATAGACTAAACATTAATTAAATATAAGTAAGTATAATGTTATATCTTTAAAATTATTCGTGCAACACTAATATCTGTACTCGGATAATATTTATTTCAAATAAGTAAGTAATAATAAATATTAGTCAAAATTTATATCATCATCACATTAATCTTATGTTAATACTAATTATTTTTCTATTTTACATCTCAAAGTAGTTTTTTCTTTGCGCAGTAAGTATTATTTATTACTTGAGTAATGTTTTCTTTACGGAAATAAAGATGATCACAAATCACAAAATTTGTAATATATTATTCCATTAGTCTCAGGTGAAAATATATACTTAATAAACTACATAATCATATTGCAAATTTAATTACTTTCTCAAGTTCAGATTTATTTTACGCAGATAAAATATGTTAAGTAATTATAATTCCATCCATTTTTTATTGCTAATGAGTGAATTTACCCTAAATGTTGTAAATACAGCACAGCAGCAGTATATTTAATTTATTTTTTATATTCCCTACATTATTACGAATGCAACAGACAAACTTTAATTTACACAAATTATGCCAATATTATATATTTAGTGATTCAAAATGTTACATTGATTTTCGCGCAAATTTATGTAATTTATAATTTAATTTAGAAACAAATAGTTTCACATACCAGCAAGTTACTAATTTGAATAAAAATATATTTATTTTATGTTTAGATAGTAAATGTTTTGAAGTATTGCATCTGACATGCAACATCAAATTTCCAATGTTTCCTGTAACTGAATATTTTACGGAAATCGTATTTTATTTCTTAGTATTTTGGCTCCAAATTTTAATAAGTTTTACACGATTTTACAATAACATTTTATTATCTTAATACTGCAAATACTGTAAGCAGAATTGAGGTCATTTCGTGAAGTAGACAGTGTACGCGACTGGTCTGGATTTATTCAGAAACTTCCATATGTTCTCCCTATTGATGTAGCCGAATATTATTTTGTAATATGTTAAGGTGATGTACCTTTGGGGAGTCCAATGCGTAGATGGAAAGGTAATATTAAAATAGATTTGAGGGAGGTGGGATATGATGGTAGGGACTGGATTAATCTTGTTCAGGATAGAGACCGATGGCGGGCTTATGTGAGGACGGCAATGAACCTCCGGGTTTCTTAAAAGCCGTTTGTAAGTAACTTTAAGGTGATGTGAGCTTCAAGACTGTATTTTCTTCTATTTTCTAAAATGTATTCATTATTAAAACAATTTCTTCATACGAGTTGTCATTCCTAAACGCGGTTTGTTAATCGTTAACCACAACAATTTATTTTAAAAGCACATCTATATTACAGTATTTTATTTACAGTCTACTGCTGTGTTATTAGAGGCTACGACAAAGTCGACAGAGTATACACGACATGGCGAAAGTCCATATCAGCAACTGTGTGTGAATAAAAGATTAGGAGAAAAAAGAACAGAAAGCTTTTGATCCCAATAAAATTGTGTTTTCTACGTTCAACATTTTCCTCAAGTGTGTATAATAAATTCGTCTTGACAAGAGCTTTGCGAGACCTCACGAAATTGTTCTTTTTTATACTTCCATTTTCTCTCATTAACATATCTTATCGGCGGCCATGACATCCATATTTATGCATTGTTGTATAATGATATGGTAACGCTTACACAAGCCGGACCTTCGGCGTAACCATACGAGCAGAAACAAAGAATACGTAATTAAATCAACATGTAAGTTATTGGACATGAAATAAATGCCTCACGAACGCAACATAAAAACTGGAAAGTTAAGCCAACGGAAGTGCCGATTGCAACACGAGACGCCATTTAACTAATATGAATCCCGTTCTCTTATCCAGTTTCTAAGCTATAAGCTATAATAGTTAGAGGTTAATAGAAGGAACCAATTAAACATATACTGCATCTGTGTATAACTTATTCAATCTTCAACAGAGGAAATTCTCTTCAAAATATGTGACTGGTTCTCAATCAATAAATTAGTATTAAATTGTAACAAAACTAACATAATTCAATTTAAATCCTGTCCAAATTCAACTTCACAAATTTCAAGCAAAATAATTAACAATATATCTCTATTAGAAACAACAACAACAACAACAACAACAACCAAATTTCTTGGCTCAAAAATCGATAATGTGTTAAATTGGAAAAATCACATTAAAGAAATTGCCCTCCCAAACTAAATTCAGCTTGTTTTGCTATGAGATCTATGCAAAAGATAATAAATATCAATACCTTATAAACAATATACTTTGCATACTTCCACTCGGCAATGAGTTTTGGAATAATATTCTGGGGAAATTTCACAGATAGTAACAGAATATTCCTACTACAAAAAGGGTAATTAGAATAATATTAGGTGCCAAATCTAGGGAATCGTGTAGGATTATTTAAAAAAAACTACAAATAATGCCCAAGGCTTGTCAGTATATTTTTTAATTAATAAATCTTCCTCGTATGTAATCGTGAAAACTTTGTAACTAATTCAACAGTTCATAGCAAAAATATGCGTCAAAAATGACTTTTATACTACACCTGCAAATCTATCATGCTATCAAAAAGGAATGCGTTATATGGCGATAAAAATTTTAATAGCCTCCCTATCGATATAAAAAATCAAATTCAAAACATAAGATTATTTAGGTCCAAATTAAAGAAGTAGGCCTACCTAATTTCTCACGCCTTATATTACGTACAGGTGAATTCATGGCATTCAACAGCGCTTCATGAAATTAATACTAAGATTTTGTGTTGTACTGGTAGACTATATTGTAAACCTCTTCTGTATACATTTCAACTAGACTGTGACTATAAATTAATACTGTACTTTATAGTA
The DNA here is from genome assembly GCF_040183065.1 of Periplaneta americana. Lineage (NCBI taxonomy): Eukaryota > Metazoa > Arthropoda > Insecta > Blattodea > Blattidae > Periplaneta > Periplaneta americana. Next base: position 81,650,821 of record NC_091125.1, read on the forward strand.
GTATTAAGTTTTTTGACTTGTTCCATATTCTAGCTGTAAAGCAATGTACGAATACCATGGAATGTTAATAAATACAATACAGTACAATTCAATACAATAGACTGCACTCTTTAAAAATTCCACTCTACGAAACAGAAAGTATCATGTGATCTGAGACATGCTGTTTCATTAGCCAATATAAATTATAATGAAGTAAAAACTTACATTTCAAGTAAGGTTATGTAAAATTAATATTTCTTGACAACTTCGTAATAATTTTATATTATCCTTAAAACATGTAGGCCTATTTTGTATGATATCGTAAACGTTAAGTAACTCATCACTTTTTAGTGAGGTGAACGGTAAATTCTGAGTGTGCGATAACTGCTATTTTTGTAATTCCACTTAATTATTTTAAAACAAACCGTATAAAAAGCAGCGGCACGGATCTTCACAAAACATGAAATAACTGACTCAGCAAGTAAACGAACAAATAAGACTGAACAAGTTTCTGCTGTACAGGGTGTTTTAAAATATACAGTAAGATTTCAGAGTTGGATTTCAAACATCTAAGCAATAAAAAATGTTAAATAAGCATGGGTCCGGAAATTGTTAATTATGGAGATATCAGACATTGAAGTATGTTAATGCTGCAAATTAATGTATTTAAAATGAACTTAGTACAGTACATTAACACATTTTGGTCTTAATCATCATGAATACCTGGATGAAAGTTATCCTGATCACTGGGTAGGTAGAGGTGGACCAATTACTTGTCCTCCACGCTCACCTGACCTAAACACATTAGAACATTTTGTGTGGGGGTATTTAAAGTCGTTAGTATACTCAACTGCTGTGAAGGATGAAGCAACACTTCATGCAAGAATTGTGCGTGATTGTCAAACAATAGGTAGGTATTTTTGAACGCGTTCGTACCTCAACGAGACGACGAGCAGAAACCTGCAGTATGGCATTTCGAACACCTCTTGTAATGTAGGTACTGAACATACTGTGCATCATTTTAAAACTAAACTGGAGCTAGTAACATGCTAACTTCAAATGCTTGATTGTCTAATATGTCAATAATTATCAATTTCCGGACCATGTTTATATAACATTTTTTATCTTCTAAGTGTGTAGGAAACAACCCTGAAATTTTGCTTTGTATTTTTGAAACACCCTGTATAATTTAAATTTAACTTTTCGTTATTACGTTTCTTTTTCGCTCAATAGTTCATATTCAGCATCAGTTGCTAAATTTAATTCTATAACTTAACAGATATTCATCTTCATTTCTTGTGTAGTGTCCACCATTTTAGACTACACAAAGAAAACTGCAATATCCTACATTTTCTTATTGTTTCTGTTATTGAACCCTATTATTTCCAAAAGTGTAATATTTTCGTTATTGAAATATGAACTTTTTTAATTATACATCGCAACGCTTCTAAATAACTGAAACTCGTTACTTTCTGTAAAACTTTTGAGGTTTAATAATATGTTTGCCTTTTTGGAATTTTTACTATATAATACGAGTATATATAAGCCTATAAAACAATGTCTGCAGTCGAAAATTCTTCAAATAAAACTTTCTGGGAATAAATAAGGCTGCGTTTGAAAGACTACCTTAGCCATAATAATAATAATCCGTGGCGCTACAGCCCGTGAAGGGCCTAGACAGACCAGCCGGCTGCTGGCCTCACGCCCACATGCCGAAGCAGAGGTGGACGATCATCCAACCAGTATGGAGGTATCGTGTGGTTAGCACGATGATCCCCCAGCCGTTATAGCTGGCATTCGCAACCGGATTTCGCTACCTATCGTAGCTCCCCAAGTGCATCACGATGCTGGGTGGGCACCGATCCCATAAACTGGCCGAAATTTCATGAGAAAATTTCTTACCCCATGAGGACTCGAACCACGCGCATTCCCTAACGCGAGTCCTAGGCAGGATGCCTTAGAACGCGACGCCACGGCGCGGAACACCTTAGCCATACTCAGACGAAAAAAAAACTGATATATATATATATATATATATATATATATATATATATATATATATATTATTTATTGTTACAGAATTGGAATAAAATATTGTCACAACTTAGCGGTACTGTATGTTTCATTAGCATCAGAACAGAACAGTGATCAAGCCTTAAAAAAATCCTCGTATTTTATTTATTTCAATTTTTCGGTGGTCGAAAATGATAGAATAGCGCTCAAATTACGCGAGCAATTCCATTTTTGTTACATTGTTGCTTGCTAGTCTTATGTCTACCCCTCTTCATAAAATGCAGTTACAACGTAGTTATTTGACACAGATTCACTATTTTAAAAGGGAAAGCGTCTCGTAATTTGAATTATGCAGTTTGCTCTGTTGCTACAAGGTGTGCAGAAGATATTTGGTGTTTTTATTCTAAATTCATTGACATTTCTGAGGAATGGTAGCCTCCTTCAAAATACAAATTTTCGTAGTTATTCAATCAACTGAATTGCTCTCTACAAGAAGGAAAAAATCGATTTATATCTTGTGTAGATATTTTTCGTATGCTTTCTGATATTATTTTTAATCTGTAATGGTATGATAACGAAATTAATAAATAAGTGTCTCTACATCACAGGTTCTTAATATTTCTTGTCCAAGACTCGAAATAAATTAATAGATGAACTTGATAGACCCAGGAATCCATGCTCAAGCGAAAGAAACAGTACTAAAGTGAAAACACTGCACAAAGAAGTTTAGTTATTATTATTATTATTATTATTATTATTATTATTATTATTATTATTATTAATGTAAATTTGTAATATGTTAATAAAATATTATAGGCCTAGACTGTACTCATGTTCTCAGTAGCTGGAAGATATGTGTAATAACAATAACAGATTGTAGGACAAATAATAATGAAAATTCAAACCTTTTATACAACAAAATATCAAAACATGGACATTACAATGAAGTGAACAGAAATGACTAGAAGCATTTGAAATGTGAATATAGAAAAGAATGGAGCGTGTGAAATGGACAGACAGAATAAGAAACGAAGTTGTCATAGAAAGAGTGAGTAAAGAAAGAATTATGCTGGAACTGATCAGGAAGAGAAGAAGGAATTGGCTGGGTCACTGGCTGAGAAGAAACTGCGTACTGAAGGATGCACTGGAAGGAATGATAAACGGGAGAAGAGTTCGGGACAGAAGAAGATATCAGATGATAGGCGACATTAAGATATATGTATTATATGCGGAGACTAAGAGGAAAGCAGAAAATAGGAAAGATTGGCGAAAGCTGGGTTTGCAGTGAAAGACATGATCTTGGGCAGAACACTATGAATGAATGAATGAATGTATTAGTTCAGTTCGATCCTTATTTTGAATGCAGTCAATTTCTTTGTCAGATCAATCAGATTTCAATTGCGGCCTAGAATTGAGGTGTCCAACTTATTACTGAGTTTCACAAATATATCTGAAAGAAGTTAATTACAATATCCACAAATTTTGTTAGAAAACCGGTAAGTCAAATTATCTTTTCACACAAAATTATTTCACTCTCCCTGCGCAGGCCTACAGCTCGATGAAAGACAATTCCTCGAGACAACCACTTCTTCTCATAATGATACGAGAAATTACTATATTGAGAGAGTATTACCACAGTCTAGTATATACAGTCACGAAGCTCAATGTGTAGGAAATATGCAACCATAGATAGTTGCTACTACTAGGATCGCTACTATCGCCTCATCACAGACAATGCGAAATAGTACCTGCACAGTCTATTCTTCCTAGTACCCTGGTCAACACAAGTTTCGTGACTGTATATACTAGACTGTGGTATTACTTAGGACGTCTTACTAAATATCCTGTTGTTACGTAACCTTAGGCTTAATTACTTTATAAAATTGACGAACTCAAGAACCTCATGCGCAACGATATCCAAATCTTCTTAAAAGTAAGATTTTCGCTACGGAGAAGGAAATGAAACACTTTCACTTTTGAACTGACTTTCTTGACTCTTGTACAAAAGCTCTAAAAAATTATGGCGCACCTCCATTACAGACACTGTGACATTGATTCGAAGACAGATTTTCTTCTTTAAAAACCGAGTTCGTTATATTATTAAACATGTCTGTTTCTGCAGGAGTAGAATTGAGATGAGCGAGTATATAATTTTAAATTAATACTTCAATTGACATCTTAATTTAATTTTTTCGAGATATGAAAATTACGGCGACCTATCCCGAAAGCCAAGTGGAGCCATGTTTGGTTCACAACCCATAGTTTGAGAACCCCTCCTTTATATATTAATTGCTAATTTGCTGGAGAGCCATATTATAACTCATTCAAAAGGTATTTCTATTAAACTTGCAATTAGAAATTCTGAAATTTTCAAAAACACTTCTACAGTTCATATGGTGTTATTGAATAAACCAGGACGCTAAAATGGTGCGAGAAGAGGGCTCCGTGAAGGCTTGAACTTGTTACTTTTAAGTGGATTTCAGAGCAGCAGACTTCAATTCTTTGCAAACGAAGTAAAAGTGTTCTTCCTCTTGCTTCTATTTAATTATGTAAAATTCAAGTCCCATCAGGAGAGACAAGTTGATATGTGAAAAGAATTTTCCTTTGCTCTTTCCAGATCACTTTCCTACAGACTGCAGAACTTTAATCCATATAACAGAGCAACAGAAGCAAGGTTTTAATTTCAAAGCATTAATACTTTATCTAATGATATGCTACACTTCCTCCGACATGAAAACTTAAGGCTTAACAGTAACTCAGTCAATTAACCCACTTCTTCCGTAACGTCCGAGTTTCGACGGAAATTCTAGCTTTATTGTTTAGTGACGAAACAGGCAGCAGAACGCAAAACCTTAAGACGAATCTATTGTAGTTCAGTCAGGTATTTATTTCCGAGAAAAAGTGCAGATACTGTGACATTAATCGTGAATAGAGCAACTTGTGGCTGGTTTTCTTCCACTAGCCTATATCAATTTTTCTCATCAGTCATCTTTAACCATTGATCCATTATAAACATATTAGACCTGTAATTGTTAATTCATTTTGTAATTTTGTTAAAAAATTGGAAGGGAAAAAAGTAATAACATCGTTATGTATGTATGTATGTATGTATGTATGTATGTATGTATGTACGTATGTATGTACGTACGTACGTACCGTATGTATGTATGTATGTATGTATGTATGTATGTATGTATGTATGTATGTATGTACCGTGTGTGTATGTATGTATGTATGTATGTATTTGTGTATGTATGTATGTACCGTATGTATGTATGTATGTATGTATGTATGCATGCATTTATATTGTCATCAAAATTTTACACAATTTTTATATCATTCGTTAATGGTGGTCTTGATACATTTCAGCTCTTCAGGAACACACCCTAAACTAGATTTTTACTAGTGACTACTATTACTACATACCGTATAATACTGCTATTCATCCTAGCTATTGCTTAACAAACATTCTTCTTTCTTTATTTACTACTTCTTATTAATATACATATAATATCGCCATTATATATCTCAGAACTGTAGAAAATTCATACCAGAAACTGTAAAAGTGGCATAACATTAGCCTAAAATAAGTAAATTTACTAGTTCTTATTAATATAGGCCTACATACAATATCGCCATTATAAAACACTCATTTATAAATTAGTAAGTTATACAATCGCGATGCAAAGTAGCAGGCGCCAGTGTTAATATTACGGCATTTGTTCATATTCATTCATCAAGTCTCATCTATCTGATGTTCATGTCGAACAGTTACAAGTGAAGGACGTAATAGTGGAGACAAGCAGTCCGATGAAGTTCACAGTCCTGTTCTACGTTCTTTTTTCATACAAATGTAATAGTTATTTTTATGTAAAATTTACCAAATTTAGTTCCATCTATGTATTTAAACTACCTACAGCCATACATTGTGAAAAGGAAATAAACTTATTATAGTTTGTCTTTTGTGCGAAAACCAGAAAGTTATAGTTCGCATTCATTCGTGTTTACTTCTATTTTAAATTGTTGATGTTTTTGTTGTTGTTGTTTTGTTCTCGTTTAGTCAACTGTCCAAAGACAGGTTTGAACCCTATAAGTGACACCAATAAGGCATCATTCATGAGGCAACTAAGTCAGGAGATAACGGTTTAGGGTGGCCAGTTCCTTTCCCCCCTCCATATTATATTTCATTTAAATGTGTTTCTTGAATAAGAGATCAATAAATTAGTAATCTATAAGCAATAATACCATTGCCAATATTAACTACGAAAGAAATTATTGTTATGCAACACGTAAAACTTGCAGACCTCTAATGGCGTCTTCGTGACAGTTTCGTAGCAATGTGTCGCACTGTATCCCATGAATATTATATTGCGAAAACTCTGTTCCAATAATGACTAAAATCGTGACTACAAATAAAAGGGAGATTAGATAATATGCACTTGAACAAAGACTAACGAGTGCATAGTTCTAGTCATAAAGGATTTCAGACGATGTGCGTGTCGCAAATTGCATACGACAAGGGGCAATATGCGTGACATTAGCAAGTCATAATTGCTTTATTTCCAGTTAATTTAACTCTACTATTTTATGTAAGCCTCCATAATATTATGTCATTACTTTATTTACCGGTGCCTGTAATGGCCCAGTTCATTAAGTGTCGGTGAGATGGTATGATAGTAAAATTGGAGTAATGGTCATACCTAATCTTAGGGAAAACCTAAATATTTTGAGTTGTGTCCAATGGTATAGTATTTCGTCGGTTTACAAGCAAAACACATTAAGTCAAAATTAATTCTTCTGAGAAAAAGACCTACATAATATACATATTGTATAAACTTATGTATAAACTTAGAATTGTAAAATGAAATACACTTAAACGGACAGAAGTTATGTACTAAAAATAATAATATTTTGAGAATTCAGTCCTTTTTTTCAGAAGAAAAACGCCTTCTTCTCAGAAGTAATAATTCTGACTCAATGTGTTTTACTTGTAAACCGATAATAATTTACTAAGCTTACTATTATCTATAATTTTCCAAGAAACGGATAATGATTTTTTACTTAAAATACTGTTTTTTTCATTTCCCTTTCACCGGCCATTGCATTCAAGAAGAATGTGGTTAATAATAATAATAAGCTAATAATAATAATAATAATAATAATAATAATAATAATAATAATACCGTTATCACTCGTTACGCATTGGGCTAATGTTATTGCTATTGAAGATTTCCGCTTCTTTTAAAGTTTCATTATTATTAGCCTATTATTATCATTATCATTATTATTATTATTATTATTATTATTATTATTATTATTATTTAATGAATGTCCCTTTTTTATTCAGTATGCTCCATTGCAGTAATACAATACTACACACATTTGTTGCTACACTGTTTTTACATTCTGTCTGAACTTAAAACAAAAACTAATAGTAATATTATTATTATTATTATTATTATTATTATTATTATTATTATTATTATTATTATTATTATTATTATTATTATTATTACATCAGTCTTAAAATTTTTCTTGCACAATTTTGAGCTGAAAAAAGAGCAGCAAATAAAAAATGAACAATACTTTACTTTGCGTACTAAGTAGGCTATCCTGCGTATTTTGTGACAAGTTTTATCCTCCATAAAGCAGGATACTCAAATCTGATGCTCCTAAATTCGAAGGAAAGTATTCAATAATTAATATTTTGTACCGTTTGATAGAATATCAGCTATAACGGCTGGGGGGCGGCTCATCGTGCTAACCACACGATACCTCCATTCTGGTTGGATGATCGTCCACCTCTTCTTCGGAATGTGGCCGTGAAGCCAGCAGCCGGCTGGTCGGTCTTGGCCCTTCGTGGGCTGTAGCGCCACGGATTATTATTATTATTATTATTATTATTATTATTATTATTATTATGATAGAATATCAAAATTTTTAATGATAATCGACGGTAATTGATATAACGTACTAATTCCATGTCGAATGCACCTCAGTTTGAGATTTACATACATACGTAGCCTAACATTTAATCTTTATCCTTTGTTATATTTCCATCTAACTCGACCCTAAAGACGACGTTCTGCTGAACTGTGATCACTTCAATAAATTATGGCACCATGGGACGAGCAACGAAGTTTCGTTATTTCCACATCATTCATTATATTTCTCAAAATTTTACAGTAGGTAGATGTTACTGAAATAGATCATGGTAGTGTGGTTAACATGTCTGTCCCTGTCTTCTATTAGGGATGTCCGGAGTTCGGTCCGAAGGGCCTGCTACTCTGGCTTGGGTTCCTATAAATTTTATAATCCTTACTTATCACATTCCATAATTCGACCCTTGCGACAGACATGCTGTCTGTACGGTAAGTAACGCACAAAATATCCGAAGGTATTATCTTTTTTCTACAGACAAAAGAGGCAGTTGTGACAATCGAGCGAAGTACGTGGAAATAAGGGAGAAAGAAAGAGAAGCCTGATTTTTAATCACATTTCCGCTTTACTTTTTAACTTAATGGGATCCACCAGTGTAGCTCAGTGGCTGAGGTGCTTGCCTCCCGATTCAGAGTTGCGCTTGGGCGTGAATTTGATTCCCGCTTGGGATAACCTGGTTCGATTCTTTCCGAAATTTTCCAAAAGCGTAAGGCGAATGTCAGGTAATCTATGGAGAAACCTCGGTCTCAACTCGCCAAATATAACACCCATCCCGTAGACGCTAAATAACGTAGTAGTTAATACGGCGTCGTTAAATAACCCGCTAAAAATATATCTATAAACTGGAAAACGGATATCTCCTAAATATCTTCACATAAAGTAATTTAATTTTCAGCATACATACAAAATAGACCTATGAGAAAAATGTGTTCAGTTTTTCTACAGTTAATATTGATGTAAAGATATTTTATATAATATATTGGAGTTGGAAAATTAAAACGCACGAAAATCCAAATACGCAAAATTGTTTTAAATTGTTAAAATTTTAATAAAGCACTAACTTGCTATTGGAAAATTTAGCTTTATTGTAATTATTATAGGAAGTAGGCTAATAGAATTAAGATTCTACTATATGGAAATATAAAAATTGGAAATTTATCCTTTGAAGAGGTGGAATAATTCAAGTATCTTGGAGCATCAGTAACAAATACAAATTACATTTGGGAGGAAATTAAACGCAGAATAAATATAAGAAATGCCTATTATTATTCGGTTCAGAAGCTTTTATCATCCAGTCTGCTCTCAAAAGACCTTAAAGTTAGAATTTATAAAACCGGTTGTTCTGTTGGTTGTGAAACTTGGACTATCACTTTGAGAGAGGAACTGTGGTTAAGGGTATTTGAGAATAAAGTGCTTAGGAAAATATTTGGGGCTAAGAGGGATGAAGTTACAGGAGAATGGAGAAAGTTACACAACGCAGAATTGCACGCATTGTAGTCTTCATCTTACATAATTAGGAACATTAAATCCAGACGTTTGAGATAGACAGGACATGTAGCAGGTGTGGATGAATCCAGAAATGTGTATAGAGTGTTAGTTAGGAGACCGAAGGGAAAAAGACCGATGGAAGGATAATATTAAAATGGATTTGAGGAAGATGAGATATGATGGTAGAGACTGGATTAATCTTGCTCAGGATAGGGACCGATGGCGGGCTTATGTCAGGACGGCAATGAACCTCCGGGTTCCTTGAAAGTCGTAAGTAAATAAGTAACAGAATTAGGTTTATGTCAGTATGAGATATGTGGTTACTGAAAGTAATCATTATCTTCTTACGAAATATTTTGTGCGCGATTATCAACATACAATTAATAAAATAATAATAAATTAATAAAATAATAAAATAAAATAAAATAAAAATTAAAATAGAAAGTGTGCACATCCGCATTTCAGTAATATCGCTCTGCAGGAATTTCAGGCAACTAAAACTTTAATAATATAGATATTACGAAGCTCAATAGCGCATCCGATTAATATGGAAAGTGTTGATCTCATTCCATCGGATGATGTGATGATTTATTTCTTCAAGATTCCAATTTTTTTACTGAAATATATATATATATATATTTGGTTTAATGGCGAGAACTTGATTGCTCGTCATTTACCCAAATGAAGCCAGTTGTGTAGACTATTTGCCAACATCGTTGTTGCCTAGGGTACGCCATAGAAGGTTTGTCCCGTGATGAGATGAGTTAATGATAGGGTTTGTTGAGATGTTACCGGGAACCGGAGCTCAAAGAGAACACCTGTCTATCATCTGGTATTTTCTTCTGCCTCGAACTCTTCTCCCGTTCACCATTCCTTCCAGTGTATCCTTCAGTAGGTAGTTTCTCCCCTAGCCACTGACCCAACCAAATCCTTTTCCTCTTCCTGATCAGTTTCAGCATCGTTCTTTTTTTACTCACTCGTTTCAATACAGTTTCATTTATTGTTCTGTCTGTCCAATTCACACGCTCCATTCTTCTCCATACCAACATTTCAAATGCATCTAGTCGCTTCTCTTCACTTCGTCGTAATGTCCATGTTTCTGCCCCATACAATGCCACACTCCACACAAAGCACTTCATTAGTCTCTTCCTTAGTTCTTTTTCCAGAGATCCACAGAAGATGCTCCTTTTCAATTTTTGTTTTATTTTTATTGGGTTATTTTATGGCGCTGTATCAACATCTAGGTTACCTTTTTCTATTAAAAGCTTCCTTTGCCATTGCTGTCTTTTTGACTTCTTAGAAGCAGCTCATGTTACTGCTTATAGTACACCCCAAGTATTTGAAGCTGTCCACTTGCTCTACTGTCTCATTTAGTATTCGCAAATTTAGTATTCTTATGACTAGACGGTGGATGAGGGATGACTTAAGGAAAAATGAAGTTGTTTCGTATCAGAGTATATGGCACGTTCCAAGCCGTCCGTCTTTTGTGTACCTGGCGAATACAGCAGCGTACAAAACGAAGGAACCCCGATCCGTTCATAGTAACATTGCAACGCAATGTGTGCAGTTATGTTATCCTGTTCAAGTATTTAGTACGCGTTGAATAGTGTAGTGCTGATCCATTCATAATGTCGAAGTCAAAACGTTAAATTCGCTCAGAGATACGAAATGCAATTAAGAAGTATGAGAATGACATTTTATGTATTAACGAAGATAATATCGTGTGCAATGTATGTAAAATTGAAATAAAAACCAGAACATCTCAGGCTATAGAGAAACATTGCAACATTACATCGCACAGGAAATGCGTTGAAATGAAATCTGAGGAACCATCTACATCATCATCATCATTATTTAGTTGTGCGGGTCTAACGACACGTGCAACATGATGCTCAGTACAAATATTCCTCTAAAGAAATTGAGTGGTCCCAATTTTAAAGGTTTTCTTCAGAAATTCTCTCGATACAAAAACTGTTTAAGCGATAGGCGAAGACGATTCAGCTTCGACAACTTATGAGAATATAATCGTCGTTTACTGCAACGCTGGTAATTGCATCAATGATGACGAGGACTGAACCTTGCAAGGTATGTACTACAGTACTACAGTACGTTATTTTTCTTTTACTTCTGACTGTACGGAGATACAGTAGCATGTTGAAGTCGTCTGTTTACGTTTAAAACCTGTTGAGTCAATGGTCCGAATGAAAAAATGTAACATATAGTAAATGTGTACCTACATTCAACGATGTCATCCTGCATCCACTGTCTACTTATGACCATGGTCTTCGTCTTGCTTGCAGTTATCTTTAACCCATACTGCTCACAACTGTCATGTAGCTCCTGTAGCATATCCCTTAGTATCTGCTCTTCTGCTAACAACGCCATATTATCAGCAAATCTTATGCACTTTATTCTACTTCCTCCTACCAACACTCCTCCCATGTTCTGAAAAAAGTTCTTCACTAAATCATCCAAGTAGATGTTGAACAGAGTAGGTGATGAAGGGCATCCTTTTCGTAATCCCCTCCCTATTTTACTTCCTTCTGACATTTCTTCTCCTATCCTAACTTTCACTCGTTTCTTATAAATATGCCTAGGAGTTCCTAAGAATGATAGGATATGAAGTTGTGTTATTACTGGACCATACACAGCGACGACGCAAGCTACAAACAACCTCCTCCCCTTGCACAGACTGTTAACGTTTGCAATAAAACATTGTACTACTGTATATATTTTAATGTATCGAAGTACATATGATATTTCCATGCAGATATTCTGCGTCATCATACGATGAAAGAGTAATGGAACGGAGAAAAATTCTCTCCGGCACCGGGATTTGAACCCGGGTTTTCAGCTCTACGTGCTGATGCTTTATCCACTAAGCCACACCAGATACCCATCCCGGTGTCGGACAGAATCGTCTCAGTTTAAGTTCCAACTCTTGGGTTCCCTCTAGTGGCCGCCCTCTGCACTACGTCATAGATGTCTATGAACATAGGACTGAAGTCCACACATGTGCTGAGGTGCACTCGTTATGAGTGACTAGTTGGCCGGGATCCGACGGAATAAGCGCCGTCTTAAATCACGAAGTGATTTACGCATATCATATATATTATTTTAATGTACCGAAGTACATATGATATTTCCATGCAGACATTCTGCGTCATCATACGATGAAAGAGTAATGGAACGGAGAGAATTTTTCTCCGTTCCATTACTCTTTCTTCGAATTGTACTACTGTCCTCAAGTGAAGGTTTTTCTGTGTCTCGTAGTAGTAGTAGTGGAAAGTTCGAATGTATAAGCAGAATTATAAATCAAAATATAAAACAATACTTCAATATGTTGAGGAATTCGATCATAATTATTTCCCTATTAACGGTGATATGATAGAATGCAAATTGTTTAGTACAGAGATAAGAGAGAACAGAAAATGTAATATTGAACAGCATTACTGTGGTAAAAGACATCGTCAACAAATTCAGTTGTTGGATTCAAAGAAACGGGAGGGAATAATGCCCTCTACCGCATATCCAAGTACACGGTCGGAATTTTTTGCAGACTTATGTCACATGACGGTACGGGTTGATATTCCGTTACGTAAATTACAAAAATCCCTGTTTTAAAAGTTTAATGGAAAAATATACAAAAAGGAGCTTGCCAAGTGAAACGACAATATGGAAGGGGTATTTGAAAGATGCCTATGAAAAAGTACTGGTTTATGTAACACACATGTTGTGTTTCACTGTATTGGATGCTAACATTATAGCAACTGAGAATACATATCATAAATCTACCTCTAAAGATACAAACTATTATCTATTGATATTGTTAATATACTATTAATAATAAACCACTGTTGATATTGTACATATTGAAACTATAATGTCTATTAATAATTCAACACTCTTCAAATTGTACTCGTACATATAGTAAACATTGTATGAATTGTCTATAACTTAGGTATATGTTGCATATGAGGCAAATATGTCCATACCAAATATGTAAAGGTGTGGTACCATTTAGTATAGTCAACAGTAATACTATTTCCTGTTGTTTATTAACTCGACTCTACACACCATTCACCGCTTGTTTACTTGATTAAATGCCCGCCAATCACTCACATCCTTCGTGTTTCAATTCTTAGTACTAGCGTAATGGTTTGAGTGTAGACAACTTGATACTAACTGCTTAAGAACCCCTAAACCTGCTTATAAAGTTTACAGAAGTCTTCTCTCTTTCCAATTCAAACCTATAATCTTCAGGATCTCCATCAGTTTATTCCAATTCACTCTGTCAAAAGCCTTTTCTAAGTCCACAAATACTATATACACTTCTTTATTGTTCTCGATGTATCTTTCACTGATGGTTTTGTGCACTCAAATTGCATTTCTCTTACCTTTTCCCTTCCTGAAGCCAACTGCTCTTCTTGCAACTGTTCTTCCATCTTAGAACATAAACGCCGATTCAGTAGTCGCAGGAGAATTTTCTCCGAGTGCGATATCAAGCTGATAGTCCTGAATTCATTACGTTTCTTGGCATTATTTTTCTACGGTACTGACAACAAAACTCTCTTCGTAAAATGTTCAGACCATTCTCCTTTCTGATATATTTCGCTGCATAATGATAGAATTTCCTTCTTGTCTTCACCCAAGCATTTCACTTCTTCATTTCTCTGAGCGCTAGTTCAACTTCTTCCCTTAAAATAGAAAATCCTTTTCCGCCTTCTGATGCGATTGCTTCGTCTTCTATAGGTAAGTTATCTGGACCATATATACTGTTTCCTACCATAGCTGAGCTGTAACGACAGTCAGCTTAATCTGAGGTCGCTGTTGCAGAGTTCTGTACGCAGTGAGTTAATCAACTCTGGCGGCTGGTATGGATATGGAACGACGATTCATTAGGTGAGGATACATAACTATTTCTTTATCTTAAAGGACGGAAAGGCACATTGCTTAATATGTAGAAAGTAACTTGAATACCTAAGCCATCACAATATTAAAAGGTATTTTAATTCAACACATGCTGAAGCTTATGGACTAGAAAAGTTATCCGATTCCACTCGCGAAAATGCTGTAGAGGAATTAAAATCAAAATTGAATTCAGAAAACCTTTCATCATCAACATCATCATCATCATCATCATCATCGGGTGTTAGTAGAACAAGCTTGGTTCGTGCTAGCTACAAAATTTGTGAAATTATTGCAACGCTTCAAAGCTATTTACTGACGGAGAATTTGTGAAAGACTGTCTCATACCTTGTTGTAAAAGAGGTAAGTCCGGAATACGTTAATGATTTTAAATCTATAAGTTTGTCTCGTAATATTGTTGCAGAGTGCATATCAGATATGGGAGATAACTTGGAGGGACAACTAATAGCAAGAATGAAAACTTTTACTTGTTACGCACTAGTTTTTTAACGGAAGTACCAACCGCAAAGATACGGCGCAGCTAGCTATATTCATAAGGGTTGTCGATTCAGATTTTAATATTCATGGAGATCTTATAGAAGTCATTTCACTAAAGAATCGAACTCGAGGAGAAAATATTTTTGAATCTATAACAAAAACTATGAACAAATTTCAAGTCACGCTAGAAGTAATTAATTTTATATAGTAGAGCGTCTCGTTTAGGCACAGTGAAAACGAAAAGAAAATGTAAGTAACATGTGGGGAGGAGGGGACGAGCCTTACAATAAACAAGAGGGATGCACAAGGTTTTAGTTACAAAATATATGCTATGGCGGAGCATTAAATGAAATTATATTTTCCAAAAACACACAAAACAAAAGAACACAAATTGCATAACGTTACCATATACACATTTTAACAAACAAGCAACAATTCAATATAACAAATCAAATTTTGTTACTTATATGATGTTGCTTTCAAGCAGAATTTTTACAGTCATCAATGTCATTCTCTGTATGACTAACATAATATCACCGTCTTCTGTGGCCGAATTAAGAAAACTACAGTATATTGGTCTGAAATGGCAACACTATTTCCTAAACATAATTATCCCTTCTCAAAGTTCAATTTATTTAGGAACTGTACAGAAGACGGTTTATATTATGTTAGCCATACAGAGAATGGAATTCATGGCCGTAAAAAATGCTGCTTGAAGGCAACATCATATAGGTAGCAAAATTTGATTTGTTATAATGAATTACCTATTTCAAAGTTATCCAATTTGTGTTCTTTTGTTTTGTGTGTTTTTGGAAAATATCCTTCAAATTAATACCCCGCCATAAATGCTGTAACTAAAACCTTGTACATCCCTCGTGTTTATCGTACGGCTCGTCCTCCCCCACACGTTACCTGCACTTTGTTTACGTTTTCACTGTGCCTAAACGAGACGCTCTACTGTACAGACCGATTATTTAGTTCTGACAGGTCAGCGACGCGAAAGAGAGAAGTAATAGGAGTAGTGGGGAGAGCTCCAGAGTAGAGATAAAGGCAAGCGGTCGGTAAAGAAACGCCGTACAGCTTAATTGTACTGGAAATATACCGCTCTACCGCACGCATGACATCCGATCCTCCGAAGGCAAGCGAGAGACTAACCCAAACACCCCTTGGCGAAACTAAATGGACTCGCCTGACCCAGGCGCACATCGCCGGGGACTGTCAGGACTAAATAATCGTACTGTACATCAAAACAGTTTACGTTTCTGAACTTGAAGTTGCACTGTTACAACACATATACACTAAGTTGATATTTTAAACATATTAACAACATTATTATTATGATTTATTTCCATCACTAATGAACAACATTCATGGAATGATCCAGTAGATAAAACATTATTATTATTATTATTATTGTTATTATCATTATTATTATTATTATCATCATCATCATCATCATTCATTCTCATGTAGGCCTACATTCTTTGCTCATCAGAGTTGATCAAGTGCAAATCTAAAATGAGCTCCTAATAAACAAAATTAGTAAGATGTATAAAAGTTATTGAAGTACCAGCTGCCGCATTAGTAGTTTCGTTTTTGTTTACGATCATTTGCTCGGTCTGCCTGCTACCTGTGTTCAACCGTTGAACGGTAAGGGAGGAGTGAAGACGAAGGCTCTTCAGTTCACAACTCGAGAGCGGTGTTCGACATCCCTGAGTAGAATTATATTTGCATGACGCCACTGTTTTATTTCTAAGGTATTTTCGAAACGGTTAAACATAATACAACCATATGACAGTCTCTGTAATACACGCTAAAAACCACATGAAAATATCTCCAATAGATTACGAACTGTGGCCGGTTTTGTGCAATCGTACATGATGCGTACACGTGTATGTAAAGCCGCTACAGAACTAACCTAGAAAGCTGCGTACACTCGTACGGCAAACCGGACTGAAGGGTTAAAACGAAGTAAAGGATTTTACCTCAGAAATCTACCACCATCAACCCGATTTGAACTCCCTAACCTCGGATTAAATAGAAATGATGATAAATACTAGACCAATGAGGACGATTAAAAAAAGTCATGTAATGGAGTTCACCGTGTTTGAAAATTCATCGCCGTGTAATCTTATGTCAAGCATGGTGTTCACTATACCATAGAGAATGATAAAGGGATAGCGAGGAAGACACTACCGTTATCATTAAATCTCGTGGGATGAAATTGTTCATCATGTGCGAAATCTTGCCACAGGCAAAGCTATCGAGCGGTGAAAGGGGCGTTTCGTGGTCGCTTAAGCGATACAGGAACCATGACTCATCGCCAGTGCAACTTGACTTCTTCCCCTGGCATTTGTAAAGCGAGTGTTTTGAACGAACCGTTGTCCTGACTACGGAACGATTATGATGGACTTCCTCCTCTCAGCTGTTTGTTAGTTCCTTCCACGTCGTTTATCAACGTCGCCGTTCGTTAGGTCACGGGTTTCATGGCTGCAGCACAAATGACACAGCTAATCTCTAGCATCGCAATAGTCGCAGAGAACTTGATTGATTTTTACGTCAAAAGTGTTATTAGAATAAAATCATAACCCGTGCACAAATATGGACGCAACATTAATTACGGTAATATTTCAAATGTTACGCACTAAAGCACAAAAGATCGATATATGTTCATGGGATTTCTTTAGTACGTGCTTTACTATTCAAAATTAATGTGTTGCATATTCTTTTAGAGGAGGGAAGTTGGGTTTTCGTAAAAATTTAAATGTAATCATGACTGTATGAAGCAACCCATTTTTGATCTTCTTAGTTTTGATAATTAAATTATGAGCTTCTATTTGGTAGTCTTGACAATATTATTCCATGTAAAAGAGTGAAGTGTTATTCGTTACATAACCAGAATTAACAATATGATATTACAAACTTCTGTTTCTTAGTTTTGACAAGATTATTTATTGCAATGAAATACAGTTTATAGAATTATCCATTACATTATCTACATTGTGTTTTATAATATGATGTTATGAACTTCTATTTGTGTTTTTTGAAATGACAATCTTATGTATCAAAATGTGTACACCTATTCATTAAATTATCAATAATAATAATTATAATGTGATATGCCTATATTTAGGGTGACCAGATTCACATCGATAGAAAAGAGGACACAAAGCTTCAAAAAGGAGGACATTGTTCGAAAAAAGAAGACAGAAAATATGTACTTAGATTTAGGCTTAGCTATACTATACCATCAATTACGTCAATATATATTTTCTTACAAAATATTTACGGTAGAGATTTAGGTTTATATAATATTTAAAAATATGTTAATATCTATTTTATTACAAAATAATTATGATAAAACTTAATAATAACGCTTTTACAGTTAGATACATATGAAAGTCAAGGGAACTATAATTGTTAAAGAGGACAGAAAATATCTACCCTATTTAGATTTAGGCTTAGGCCTATATTGTACTTAAAATCATGTCAATGTCTATTTTATTACAGCATACTTATGATAAAACTTATTATAAAACTATTTTACAGTTAACTACAAATGAAAGCCAAGGGAAATATAATTATTATCAAAATACATAAAAAGACTGCACAAAATGTGAATTTAATATTATTTTGTATGCAAAGAGAGTTATGATCTTGGCAAAGAGTATATACTGTTGATGCTGCTGCTGCTATCTACAGGAAAATTACTTGAAAAATACGTTAAATTAGATAATTTCAAAATATCAGGCATACAAGTTACGAAAAGGAGGACATTTCTGATTTTTTTTTAAATCCGCTCGGACTCCGGACAAAGGCCTAAAACCGAGGACATGTCCGGATAAAAGAGGACGTCTGGTCACCCTACCTATATTAAGTAACCATAAGCTGTAAGACTGTTTTCTTATGCACTGTTCTTCTTCTCTTTTTAGGTAAATGCTACACTATGGTTAGTTACGACATGGTGCACAATTGGCGAGCAATATTGAATAGTAAGAACATGAAGAAACTTATAAAACTGTCGGTAAGTGTTTGTACTATTTTTTAAATATCAGAAAGTTACTTAAAATTTCCTTTGTTTCTGAATTTGAGTATCGTTCATGTTCGCCCTTGAGTGTAGGACAAATACTAGGTGTTCATTTCAAAGTGTGTCATGACGTCACTATTGTTGGGTCACCGATTTGAAGCGAGTTTAAGCTTATATGTCACAGAAGTTGCCTATTATTTAAGGCGTTCTTCAATCTGAACTTGAGAACGTGTACGGTATAACTTGAACGTTGTAGCAACAGATGGCGGTCTGTACGGTCTGTGCGCTACCATAACCTCTTTCGAACTGTGTTTTGCGCCGGCAAGTCGTACGCAGGGTATTTGTTATCATCGGTTACGTACGGTAACATTCCACAACACAAAGCAAATGCTCCGTGTCCATGTTGACCGTCGAAGTTAATGTCAACAAATACGTAAGTAATCGTCTTAACCCTCTCCCCATATCCCGACAGTACGTATTTCCAAACAGTTCACATTCCTGCCACTACCGGCGTTACCGTACGTATCGGTACGTACTCTTCAGAATGAACACCGTACTTGCTAGGCAATTTCTCTGCCTCATAGGTTATACACCTCTGCGGAAGTGTAGGAAGATTGAATTCTCTAGGCTCATCGGCTAGCCACATGACGGCATATAGCGAGCCATGACACACTTTGAACTGAACACCCAGTATTGTGAGTTTCTACTGCGTGTTCAGTTCAAACTATATCATGTGGCTAGGCAGTGAGCCTAGAGAATTCAATCTTCCTACACTTCCGCAGAGGCGTATTACCTAAATGCGAGAGAAGTTGCCTAGCAAGTACGGCGTTCATTCTGAAGTACGCAGAGTCCGTGGATACCCACGGACTCTGGAAGTACGTACCGATACGTGCGGTAACGCCGGTAGTGACAGGAATGTGAACTGTTTGTAAACATGTACTGAGGTGAGTTTTTTTCTTACTGTCGGGATATGGCGAGAGGGTTAAGACGATTACTTACGTATTTGTTGACATTAACTTCGACGGTCAACATGGACACGGAGCATTTGATTTGGGTTGTAGAATGTTGCGGTATGCAACGGATGATAACAAATACCCTGCGTACGACTTGCCCGCGCAAAACACAGTTCGAAAGAGGTTATGGTAGCACACAGACTTTACAGACCGCCATCTGTCGCTACGACGTTCAAGTTATACCGTACACGTTCTCAAGTTCAGATTGAACGCCTTGATTAATAGGCAACTTCTCTGACATATAAGCTGAAACTCGCTTCAAATCGCTGACTCACAACAGTGACGTCATGACACATTTTGAAATGAACACCCATTAGACTAGACTGTAGAATATGAGTAGGGTACACCACACTTTCTACAATACATTACGAGTATGTAAATACATTAAAAACGTAAATAAATGGAACTGTTCCGCATTTTACCGTTAATGTTTGTTTACGCTATCATGCGTTCCTTGTCAACATTTGAACAAGCTACAACAAGAAATTGCGTTCTCTGTATTTAACTTACTCGTGACTTTTACACGTTAGAAAATGACATGTTATATTATCTGTCGTAGGTATTTCTTTCATATATTATGCAGAAAGGAAGGTGTTCCAAATCCATTTTCATGATACTATCGTGTACGTAAACGCTAAGGCAAACCGATTCAATTTTTCTTTTAAGACATGGTAAAAGAAAAAACTTAATAAGTAAAGTTTAACTAAGTACAATATTTCTTTCCTAAATGTCGACTCAATCATCTGAGAACTCGCACCTAAAAAATGAAGTTGTCTCAGGTATTCTATATCATGAATGTCATGATCATCATAACGAGCATGGTTTATACTTGTGCCTGTTTTGTCTTCATGTTGCTGCAGATGATCTCTGTGACGCTTTTCGTTCTACCGGATCTTCTTTATTTAACTTTTAATTAATTCACTACTACGGTATTAATTTCATCTTCGTAAACATAACAAATATAAACAATTCGTTTTCACGACAGATATTTCGTAATCATGAATCCGGGTTTTCATGTATCCAAATTTATACGGACCGAATTATACATAATAATATGTAATCAAATATGAAATACGATACAAAACCATAATTAAGAGGAACGAAACACTAGTTATTGATGTCCGATTTTTTTTAAATAGGTATAAGTTTTTGGTTATTAAGGTAAGAAGGCAGTGCAGCCTAAATTAACTATAAAAAACAACAACCCACATCTTGCTACGTACCTCATCAACTTCTAAAGCTATTCCCTTGAAATTTTAGAACATATTAAGGAAACTATGGTGAACATAACCTAAAAATATTAATTATTCTAGCGATTATACAACAATTTGAATAAAATATAAACAATTTTGTGAAAAGAAAACTAAGAACACTGAGACATGAAATGCGATTTTCATTTTTAGCAAATTTGAAAAATTATACAGATTATCAAATTTACAAAAAAATATATATACCTCATTCCTGACATAAAAAAAGAAACAAATATAGTTTCCAAAATTATGATGTCGGTAGACCATGTAAAAATTCGTTCAAATCCTCTCACTAGTTTATGAGGAAAATTCGCATTTATGTCCAGTTTTTTCACAAGAGTTTTAAAATAATTTACTAAAATTACTATAATATGTTCCATATAATAAATTTACAAGTTATGTTCACCACAGTTTCCTTACTCCGTCTAAAAATTTGTAAACGGATAGGTTTACGAGTTAAAGAGATGATTCAAAACGTTTATAATCAAGAAACTAATTTTAATTGAAAGAAAAAGTAATTCATTAGTCAAGAAGCGTAGAAAATGTTCCTGGAAACAATTTGATAAAGTTTAGGGAATTTCAGTACACGTGAAGAATTCAAGAAGTATAAAAATAATAATTTTATTATTTAATACGGTCAAAACTCTTATGTTTATTGGCTAGTTCGTTTGAAAAATGTGATTTACCATCATCTCTTTCTGGAGATGTTAGAGTGTTCTATATAAACAAAGAAATATGTACTGTATCTTTGTCCTGGCAATAAATTATTATTATTATTATTATTATTATTATTATTATTATTATTATTATTATTATTATTATTATTTCAAATTAAAGGTTTGTTTATATTTTGTAATGCTACAATTAATGACATTTTTAGCTCATCTCTTATTAAGACTATACCGTTGAGGCCTTTGTTTTGTTCTCGTGTGAACTTTATTGATTAAAACCACTTAATGGCTGCACTACATATATACTTTCATATATATGTTATAAGTAGTCAGTTTTAAATTTTTGAAAGATTATTAAGATGATCGTGATTGTTGATTTTCAACGATTTTTGTTCTTAGCGTACTCAGCCCAATTGTGAATTCTAACTACAATGTAAATGGTCAACAACAAATGATAATACAAGTTGGATGTTTTAAAAAATGGATTTAGATTTGTTATAAAAAATTTTAGCTTCTCAAAACGTTTATAGGAACACGCAAGATAACACTGTTCATAAAATATTTATAAATTATATTATTTTCAAGAGCCTTGAGAAAAGAAGGACATCAATATTATTCATATTGAATATCAATTATGAATCTACAGAAACCACAGAAATTGTCTTGTAATTCTTCTTGCAGACATTAGACAGATGCGTACGAACAGAAGGATATGAATTTGCATTATAAACATTTTCATTTTATTGAGTCAGTTGTAACAGAATTCCTAGCCACAGATACATACATTTAAGTAGAGAAGAATATGCCTAAAATTGTAACAGAGTTGTTATAAATTAAACCTATAAAATGTTAAAATGTTATGTTTTATTTAACGACGCTCGCAACTGCAGAGGTTATATCAGCGTCGCTGGATGTGCCGGAATTTTGTCCCGCAGGAGTTCTTTTACATGCGAGTAAATCTACTGACATGAGCCTATCGCATTTAAGCACACTTAAATGCCATCGACCTGGCCCGGGATCGAACCCGTAACCTTGGGCATAGAAGGCTAGCGCTATACCAACTCGCCAACCAGGTCGACTAATTAAACCTATATGCTTATGAAAATGTTTGTCAAAGAATTCACTTTATTAGTAATAATAATATATTAGTATTATTTAAAAGAATACATATTAATTCAAATATGTCCTTATTTCTTGATCTTACACAAAACAGACATGTCACTATGTTGAGTTTTAAATGAAAATGTAGACGTTATCACAATTAAAATTATACAAACAACAGCAATATCCAAAGTCGTATTCGAACCCTCGATTCTAGCCTTGAGAAGACATCAGACTTAAGCCATAATCGTTCTTCACTCGTGTAATGCGTATAATCAGAATTACTGGGTTCCACTTGTCAAAAATAGTCTAGCAGAATAAAAAACACGAGCAGAATGAAAAGGTTTCAGTAGAAGTTGACCTCAAACTTGGGTGTCGTGATGTGATATGATTTATCAATCTTGAACGACGCCACAAAAGTGTCGAGGAATAAATCGATGATCCAGGTCGTCGTCCTGGCGATATCATCTGCACATCCGAGCAACACAGCATTGCTCTAATGTCCGCAGGGAGTGACATGCCGATGATCGCGTGACTTCCCAGATAACGGACTCTCCCAGTCGTAAAAACGCGGTGAGAGTACACAATGTTACCCCAACATTTTGACATCTGAGATCGCCACGTCAGCATGCAAACTCCGGAGACACGACTTCAGTACCCGGGGAGTGATTCCAGAAAGAGATAACCATGACGCTCTCTCTATGTACGTGTTTTCTCTCTTAGGGTCTAAAAATACTCAAATAGGCCTAGCTATTCCCAATACTGTGGTCATATATTCGTTATTTTCTAGCTACAATAATCTACTCAAATGTACCTTTATTTAAACAAAGTAAATTTTAAGATTAAACCTTGTCTGCTAGGTCAAGGCTCTTATTTTTTTCGGCGGATATAATTGATTGAAAATTTGTAAAAGCAATGGCTATACCCGCCCTAGTCTATGTTTCCGAAACATGGGTAGTAATATCTAAATGAAATGCAGAATGTAGAAATGAGATTTATGAGGAGAACAAAGGGATGTTCAAGATTAGACTTAAAAAAATTCGACTTGGGTAGCGTAGTCGGTAGCCTTCTGTGCTCGAGGTTGCGGGTTCGGTCTCGGCCCAGGTCGATGGCATTTAAGTGTGTTTAAATGCGACAGACTCTTGTCAGTAGATTAACTGACATGTAAAAGAACTCCTGCGGGACAAAATTCCGGCACACCGTCGGCGCTGATATAACCTTTGCAGTTGCGAGTTTCGTTAAATAAACCATGATTTTTAAATAAAAAAGCAGGAATATTACGAGACGCATCCTGAAAATAAGTTTCCTTGGGGATATTTAGAGAAAGAAAACACAATTTCATGGTACTATTTATTGGAACAGATACATCAATTGTTGAGCTTTAAACGAGGTAGAATTTATTGTGCTTTAATAGATTTTGAAAAAGCCTTTGATAGAGTAAACAGAGGGGCACTATGGTATAAGCTGGCAGAAAAGGGATTCAATATTAATATGATTAAGAATTATTTACAAGCAATATATGACGATACAAAGTCTTGTGTAAGAGTTAATACTGATAGAGTGAGTGAAACATTTAGCCAATATGTACAGACAAGGTTGTCCAATTACTGCGCATCAATTCAATTTATTTGTAATCGATATTAGAACACATTAGCAAAAGTAACGTGCATGTACCAGTAATTAGTAACGTAGGCCTAAATATACGCTGATGATTTAATATGTAGTGTGATAACAGTAATGGAACTACAGGAATCACTAAATGCTATAGAAGAATATTGTAATGAACATAAATTAAGAGTAAATGTAAAGAAAACAAAGGTCATTGTGTTTAAAAAAAGGTGACAAACTTAAGAAAGAAGAAAAATGGTTCTTAGATAGTATCGCTTTAGAATATGTTAAGTGAAATCAATTATCTGGGTGTAATATTTGATTCACAGAGGAAATGGAATAAACAACTCCATAAAGCATCTTTGAATGGTGAGCATGCATTGGTATCAATAAATAATTATGTGCCTAGCTAAAGCACCAAACATCGACATAAAAACTCTCAATAACGTATACAGTTCACTAATAGATTCCAGAATGTTTTATGGCATTGAGATATGGGGACACTATAGTAATAGTTGGGAGAAAATAGATAGAATACAAGATAAATGTTGTAAACGAGTTTTACAACTTCCCAATTCGGTGCTAAGGAGATCAGCAATGTTGGAATATGGTGCGTGTGGCAGTAGGGAGAAATTATGGTAAGAATAGCAAAATTTGGGTTTAAAATTTAAAAAATGGATGAAAACGAGACTGTTAAGATTCGTTTTAGATGTTAGGTAACAAATGGAAATAAAATAAATTAGGCTAGCACTTAAAAAATTAACTTGGCAAGATTGCACTGGCACAACTGTGGAGAAGAAATCATGAAAGTCAAAATAGTGTTTTGAATAGTATAAGACTGAGGTGTAACGATATGGAAAACCAACATATGTTCAGTTACATGAATGGCAAAACTTCACTACAAAATCACAGGAAAGTTAAAATTGTAAAGAGACAATAACCATATAGCCCTAATATAACGATATGTGATAGAAACACTAGAATTGGTTTCGCATGGATTAGGTTGGGAGTGTGGAAATTGAGAGGTTTTAGAGGTAATGTAGAAAATGACAGATGTATATTATGTGACGAAATAAAAACTATTAAGCATATATTGTTAATATGTGTCGAGACAGATTGGAGTGAACGCAGTTTTATGAAAAGAGAATGGTTAAATTTTAGTAATGAAATTGTTTTACCCAAAATATCAAGAATTACAAATAAATAGATCAGCTATGGGGACTATAAGCGAAGTAGGGAGGGAACGTTTCTGCTCACCCCACATTCGTTTGATTGGCAGGCGAGGGGTAAAGCAGTTGTTTTGCTAAGTCAAGTGCAGTGGTGGAGTCAACACACCTTGCGCATCTGTAATCTCCACTGTTATTTCTTCTTTCAAAATCCTTATAGTCTTTTGTTTATATGAAGTACATGTGTCATGCAATAATTATTACAGCCACCTACTGTCATTAGACAAATTATATATTCTTCAATTGTATAACCATTCCTTTATCACGTGCACGAAAAATTCTTGAATTGCCTTGTGATCGACATAATAAACTGTTTATTTTTAAAAACAATAAAGAAAAAAGCAAAGCTCCATCGTCATTTAACTGTACAATATATTAAACAATATAATAATCAACATAATATATTGTTTCTCTTTAAAACCAATAAAGTAAATAAGCTCCATTGTCATTTAACTTGAAACATATTAAACACAATATAATCAATATAATCAATTATTTCTTTTTAAACACGCTAACGAAAGTAACTAAGCTCCATTGTCATTTAACTTGAAACCATATTAAACAAAATATATGAGATATGAATGAAACGAAATAGGCTACTACTGTAGACTTATACTGCTAGTTTTTATTATTATTATTTTTTTTTATTTTTTATTTTTTGTTATTGATGGTCCTCGGAGTTTCTTGTTATTAACTAAAAAGTATATATTTGGCTCTAAAGTAGAACTCAACCGTAATACTGAAATTAATGCATGTCTGTGATCCTAGACCTTGAGATACTTTTGGTCATATTCATTTTGAAAAGAAAAACTGCTCACAACAGTAATTTGAACCAAACATAAATACAATACACATTGCAAATGTGCGCAGATTATGGAATTGCTCCTCTGGTAAGTATTTAAAGAGATCTAATACATTTTTTCTAAACACTTTAGTGGCGTGCTCTTTTGCATCTCTATAGTGGCTCTGCTGCTTGATTAAATACGAATGGATTATTGAACAGAAACATCTCCTTGTCCATTGCGGTTACTTCTGAAGTAGGTCTAATATGCACTCAAAGTTTTAAATAAGTAAGTTCAGTTCCAGATAGGTACTTAATAAAATAATAGGTAACTAAATCGTGAAAATACCATAAACGTATCTTGATTTGTATCTTTTCACAAATATTACGAAAGTAGCTTTTAAAATTGTAAATAAATACTTGTAAGATCACCAAAGTCCGTTTTATGCTTCCGATCAAAGTGGCGTTCAATATTGAAGCGTTTTATATGCGCAATTTTAAACCCACATATTAAGCAGCAGACATTTTTATTTTTGTAAGTAATAAAAAACCCTTTCTGTCACTTCTCCTGAAACTGACATCCCGAGATCGAAGCCATACCCGCCACTCAATGAAGCGTGTCTACGAAGCACCAGGCGGAGGAAAGGGTCGGTGGAGTGAGGTAAGGCGGATTTGAGTGCAGTGGCCCTTCGGAGCCATTTTTCCCCATGGCTGAAATAGATAATAAAATTCTTAGGGACATATCTTTGGAAAGTAAGAGAAAAACGAATGAGGAAAATAGATAAGTTAGAAGACATTTAAAATAAATTTTAAAATATATGTGTGCATATAACGTAAGAAGGTCTACCTATGTATATATAAAATTATATGCTGATAAGTGAGTGATAGCTAGCCTATATGATCGGAGGTCAATATTGTCATTCAACATTGTAACGCACTGCAGCCAAATAGGCCTAAATAAATAAATAAAAATAAAAAAGTTGTTAAGCTATTTTTCAACATATTCCCCAACGGAATTGTGACATTTTCATACCGTTGCATAAACCTTTGTATCCCTCTGTCGTATAAGTCTGCCGCCTGGGTTCGGAACCAGCCATCTGCACCTCTCTCTCGCTGTGAAAATCCTGAACGGACAGAAATTTCTTGAAGTGTAAGAAAAAATGGTAATCGCTGGGAGCGAAATTTGAGCTGTAGGGTGGATCTTGAAACACCTCCACGAGGAACTCCTGCAGAAGATATGTTGTGCGCCGAGCCGTATGTGGCCGAGCAATTATCATCGTTCCTTACACCTCAAGAAATTGCTGTCCTGCAAAATGACAGAGTGGTGTAGATGGCTGTCACACCTACTGGTTCTGATCCCAGGCGGCAGAAATCTATGATGCAGGGATACAAAAGTTTATCCCACGGTATGACAAATGTTTCAATTCCGGTGGGTAATACGTTGAAAAATAGCTCAACAATTGCTGTATCTGTACCAAAAATCTTTTCGTGAAATTGTGTTTTCTTTCTCTAAACGGCCCCAAGAAAACTTACTTACTGGACGTTTCTCGTAAGAAGAGAATTAAACTTCCAGACCATAAGTGATAAAATAAATGACTACCGAGGCAATTCGTTACAACACGTAGTCCTATGAGGAATGATAGTTACCAAACAGCTCAAAATAGCATATAACTAAAGACGTTAGGAAATGAGAGATGATGGAAGACCAAAGAAGAGATGGACGGAGCTACAATACAAATAATAACAGTCAAAGCAGGCAATAAGCCTAACCCGTGAAGAAGAAGGAGAAGAAGAAGAAGAAGAAGAAGAAGAAGAAGAAGTAGTAGTAGTAGTAGTAGTAGTAGTAGTAGTAGTAGTAGTAGTAATAGTAGAAGAAGAAGCAGCTATGAATTACATTATGTCGGAACACTTTAATTTTTCCTGCAATTTATTCACAACTGTTAGCTTACTGTCATATCTAGGGCTCAGAATTTGAGGACCTAAAAGTTAAAAATGACAGCGAGGATATATAATTAGTTGTGTGTTAGAATATCTACGGTAAGCGTCTGGTTTACACTTCTTTGGAATTCAAAGAGTCTTTGCTCAACACATGGTATTTCAAATGAAAAGAATTGTTTTTCTTTGTGTGTAAACCGCACCACAGATTTTGTTACTTGTGGGGAGCGTACTGTAATCTTCCTTTTGTTTACGTTTATTGTCGAAAAATTGTGAATAGATTCCGGAGTCAATGTTCACCAGGAGTAACAAAGTACCCACCAGGAGTAACAAAGTACCTACTGATAAGAGGATTCTACCTGAGATAGAGGGAATGTTTGCTTAACTTGAACTATGCTATGTTGCAATATTAACTTTTAGGTATTCAAATTCCGAGCCCTAGTCGTATCATTACATATCCCGTAAATATAGTATTTAGCCTTTGTGGATGAAGACGAACGTTCAATACATAACTACAGGGCACAGTTGATCGAAAGGCGGAGACGTCTGCTTTTCGTGCCGAAGACAAAAGATACAAGTCCCTGCAAGTTCAAATGAATTAATGATAAATAAATCATTGTTTTTGCACATTTTCGTAGGATACTCTCGCTTTCATATTCACCATTCTATAATTTTCCCATCCAATAATCAAAATCGTAACCAAACTAGTCAAAAGCTTACCTTCTTCTCCTAGTGTACTGTACAAAGGACAATTACGAAAGCGGAAAAAATCATATACTGCTACTTCTGGAGGGAATGCTTGAGATCAATGAAAATTAGTCAAAGTACCTGTCGTTGGAAACTTATGTAGCGTAAATAATTACTAGTCAAGGTCTGGAAACAAATGACAGGAAGTGTTCAGAGTGACAGTTCGCTGCGTTTGTTATAAATTTAATGTCCGTCTTGGCAATCCATATCAGCATGATTAAGTACGTAATTATTTTAAAGTAATGCGCTAAATAATAATAATGATGATGATGGTGATAATAAAAAAGAGAGATTTATGTCTTGTGCCTGTGAACCACACATGTGCTAAATGTGTCCGCTCTACATGTTACATTGTTACGTAATGCTCGTTATCTTTATGGTATACACACACACATATAAAAGTGAAACTATTTCATTACAACAGCCATTTTTCGTTAGATATCATTGATGTAACTAATTGAAAATTACTCACTTTCTTGCAGCTAAGTTGTTCTAAAATACAATGCACTCTACACACTGTCGAAATTTCTAGAACCTGTCACTATAATAAAATGAAAAGCCACATTGGTAAGTAAAAACAGAAGATAGTGTTATCGTGCTTATATTATTGTTGACAGGTGGCGAAATTCGAATTTAGTGAGTGTAAAGAAAACTGTGAATTTTTGCTCCAATTATGCTGCAGTGTTCTAGTGACAAAATCGTATGCACGTGCGAAGTACACAATAAGATGACTTCTTGATTTGTATAACTATTCTTTTAATCACAACTTTCATCCATCATAACATCCCAATATTGTAAATTTGCATAGAGTCAGCAATGCACTCAATTGAGTACTTTGTTGATTGCCAAGGATATGTCCAAAATGATTCGCCAAGAACAGTACATAATCTGCATGTTGTCACATTGTAATAAATAAAATATAACTCCTGTACTATCTTTCAATGTCTGAGTTTCTTCTGCACTTCATTTTTTTCCGATTTTCCGTATTCTTAATCTTAGTTTAAGCACCACATTGCTAAGAAAAAACTATGCTTCTTTATGAACTAAAAGCTGAAATAAACTGTATATGCACTATAAAATCTTGGCCTTTGGTTACAAATAATTTGAAATGCATATTTTATATAATCGGTAGCATATAATTTGCAACTAAGGAATAAAACATGCAAATATACTAAAACTGCCCAATATTGATAACTTGCAGTGGCAATACAAACCCACTTATCATTATTTTTAGTAAGCCTAAATATACAGTCTGATCTGTTTGGGTATGGATAATATTAATTTATTATTATAAAGCTATTATGATAGTAGGAAAAATTTTTTTCCGGTTATATTATGATTAAAAGAGGGCGTTTGCATATATGACAATCAACACTTCATAATCTCAAAAGACAAATGAAAATCACACATGATTAAAATGGCTACTACAAAATAACAGCGGGCACAATGTGTTCTTTGGTATGCTAAATTTGAGAGTGTTAAAACAGTTCAAAGAGAATTTCGACGTGAGTATGGTGTGCATAATGTACCTAAATACGATTCCATAATGTTGTGGTATCGAACACTTGTAGGAACAGGTTCTGTGTTAAAAAAACATGCAAGAGTTCGCAGGCGAAACCCAGTACGAGAAGCAGCTATCTCTTGGCTGGCCCCCAAACTCCCCAGATCTAATCCCTCCTGACTTCTTCGTGTCGGGGTTTGTTAAAGATATTGTCTATTCACAGAAACCCAGCAACATTGATGATCTGAGAGTAAAAATTACTCAAGATTTTCAACAAATCACCTTTCTTATGTTACAACTGACATGGGCTGAATTGCATCACCATTCTGAGTTGTTGAGGGTGCGCAATGGGGTTCATGTTGAACTCTGAGAAATCTCCCATCTTTTAGTGTTGTATGCACAAAATTTCAACAAATAAATTTCAGTAGTAAATGTTTTACGGGGTTTTATTTTATCCATACCCAAACGGATCACCCTGTAGATAAAGGATATTTAATTTTTTTGCCTTAAGTCATATTAAGTAGAACAATGCAGTGTCATTGTGCATCCTACTGTAATTATTGATGAAATTCTATGTAAATTCCGTCTGCAACTTATCCCTAGTTAATACGGCCCTGAAATGTTTTTCTTGCACATCAGCTTAAACATAAGAAACATTGTTTGATGCACAATGTAATAGCAGTCCTCTTAGTATCGTACAACATGTATTTACTACCGAAAGTAAGAGTATAAATCTATTTTTAACTTTCCAGAAGTCAGTTAATTACAGAATAATCTCGTCAGTCTTACAGACTTCTTTTCGAACAAAATAATCTTCTTTTTTGAATATTATAATTATTATCGCTATATAAAAATCATTAAATATTGTGACGTTTTTAAAATAAACAACAATGTAACTTTATTGTCACAACAATAACTATTCAGTCTCTACAATTTAACTTCACTTCCGTCAACAATGGGATTTGCTCTCCGCACAGCAACACAGCGTTCGTAATTGCACTCCACAAACGACAATGACAATTTACTTGGACTATTACGAACTACAATGAACTGTTAACCTTAACTAATATTTACAAAGCACTATTTACAAATCAGAACTGTCAGTTCTCAGTTCACAGTTCTTCTAGCTCAGTCACTCGAGTTCACAGTATCTCGAACCACAGACCTTCAGAGACAGTCCACTGCACTCGAACTCAAGCCCCTCCAACTGCGGTCCACTGCACTCGAACTCAGGCCTTCGGATGCTGACACAGTTGCGGACGCACACTCGAGTCGAACTCCGGTACACAAGACTGTCTGGCTTGCTCTGTTCACTGGCTTACTGACTGAACTAATCAACTGAAAAAAAAAACTGCTCAAGTTCGCCCGCGTTTCTTCTTTTATAGCAAAATCATAGTTGCGAGAAATTTCTACGGGTGTGCAGAGATAGCTCTCTCGAATTATCTGGATATCTCCACTTCGACGGGCTTCTGGAAGAGACGGGAGGGTCCGTCCCCCCTTCACTCCGCACGCAGCAGTTGCGCGCGCACCCTCCCCTTGTCGCGTTGACGTAATACACCCCCTCTGCCCTTCAGCATGCAGATGCTCCCTGTATCAGCGTTTCGTCTGCAGCGCGCCCTGTCGGACGCGTGTTCAAACCCCGTTGCAGCTGTCACAATATTTTAACCCGTCGGTGGTCGATTTAGGATCATTTTGCCAAGTACCAAATTCAAATGACAATCACACCAAAATGCAAGCAATTACAATCTCTCTCTCTCTCCCTCTCCCTCTCTCTCTCTCTCTCTCTCTCTGTGTTGGCTATTTCCTACTAGAAGAATTTTCTTCGAACAATACACGGTAATCCGTAGAGAATATACTTGTCAGACCAGCAGCTCAGTTATGATAGAATAATTACTTTCATGTCTTCGTAAATTCAATAACCTATCCTCTGCGGGTTTATTACTTCAGTTTAAATGTTCATAAACCTTTCTTTGAATTCAGTATTCCGTTAAAGAATTTACACTTATATAAAATAATATAAAATAAAACAAAACATATATTTCATAATACAAATGTCAGTTGAATACACTATCTACCAAAATGTAATTGGGCACTGTTTTTGCCCCTTTAGAACCTCGTGGTATCACCTCTTGTTGCTAGAACAGCAGCCACCCTGTCAGGCATGCTCTCCACTAGTTTGTGTAGGATATCCACTGGAATGCGTCGCCATTCCTCTTGCAACATGGCATTAAGTTGGACAATGGAAGTTGACCCCATATTTCGGCGGCACTATGCAGTGGTATGCAGACAATAATGTTCACCAGTTTGACTGGCCTGCACAGTCTCCTGATCTCAATCCCATTGAGCACCTTTGACACGAATTGGATCGGCGATTGAGGTCTCGGGAGATGCGGCCAACTTCCATTGTCCAACTGAGTGCCATGTTGCAGAGGAATGGCGACGCATTCCAGTGGATATCCTACACAAACTTGTGGGAGCATGCCTGACAGGGTGGCTGCTGTTTTAGCAACAAGAAGTGGTACCACGAGGTTCTAAAGGGGCAAAAACGGTGCCCAATTACTTTTTCGTTGATAGTGTATAATGGGCCGGGAAGTATTAAAGCAAGTAAGGACATTCTTGCCAAAGAAATTATATATTATTGCACATCAAAAGAAAGCCGCAAGTATTAAGAAAACACATTTAATCAATTATTTATATTCAAGTGTTAAAAGTAGTGTACGAAAGATTCAACATGGACATTTTTTACTTCACCCTCTCAAAATTATAACAGAAAAAATCTAATGAGGCGCTAGCCTTGGAAAAATATAGGAATATGAAACCACCCGAAGAATATTGTATGTATCAACTTCTCCCGAGTTAATAACTATATGATTGTGTACTCTTAAGGCTGGTTCACAATAAACCGGGAACAAAAACGACAACGAGAACGGAAATATTGTTAAAATAAATGCATTTAAATGTGAGTATTCACAATTAACTATTCTGAATGCTCACATTTAAATACATTCATTTTAACATTATTTCCGTTCCCGTTTTTGTTGTCGTTTCCGTTTCCGGTTTATTGTGAACCAGCCTTTATTGTTTAAGAGAGCACGCCACTGAAAAGTGACTGTTTCTTTCTTGCAAATTTGCTTTAATATGACGAGAGCTTCTGGGCGGATTCCCATCATTCTTATCTGGATTACGCAAGTCAGAGCGAGTTTACAATCTGTTGTGATGACTTGTCACGAGAACTTGTTGCCGTCTTGTCATCTGTCTGCACGCCACTGGCAGGTCACGTTCGGTTTCCAAGCTGTTGTGACGGCCTTCATAAGAGCTAATGGCCGAGCCGTGTTGTCCCCAAGCTGCGAGCTATTTTTGTGACTGCTACACGACTCCCTACACAGCATGGCTTTTACACAATTATGATTGTTCATATCCCCATACGAAAAAAAAAAAAACTCTTTTCCATCTAGGAAATAAAAGACATTATAGCTATGAGTTTACATTCTAAACTTACAGAAATAAGCCGAGAGTTCATACCCAATTTCATTACCACATACTACTTCTAATTAATAATTACTTAATACTAGAATATACAGTTTTTACGTACTTCAACACTGAAATTTCAGCAAAGTTAGTTACAATGATGATAATTATTTCGTACATTTTCATCTAACCAGCAGAAGTTTAATTATTGTTATTGTATTTTGGTATTATGTAGAAATGTTTTTGTAAT
The DNA here is from genome assembly GCF_040183065.1 of Periplaneta americana. NCBI lineage: Eukaryota > Metazoa > Arthropoda > Insecta > Blattodea > Blattidae > Periplaneta > Periplaneta americana. The sequence continues at coordinate 81,685,225 of NC_091125.1, forward strand.
TTGCAGCTTATACACACACGTTTTATAAAATACGTGATATTACACATAGATTAATATTTTAATTTCCTCGTCTGTCGCCACAATCCCCTAGAAATTTTGGGATACACTGTCTTACATAATTACCTTTCGCCATGCTCATCACATTAGTGAGCAGACTTGCTAATTTTATTCTCAGATTTTGATTAAAAATCCTCTGAAATAGGAAAATAACGACCGTAGAGTGCTAACCTCGAAACATTATTATTACACAATCATGATGATGTCGTCGTTGACAATGACAATTCTTACCTTTTGTTCTCTAAAGATACTGTATTTGTTTATATTGAAAGGGATTATGGAAATGTGTAGAGTTGTACTCACTCACTCACTCACTCACTCACTCACTCATTTGTCTTGCTCACCCTAAATATTTTTAGATGCCAAATGAAAAATTGTTTCATTGGGGAATTAATTATGGGCATATTTTTCTTATAACCTTGATGGTTATCTAGCGTCGGAGTGAGATAAAGACGTTAATGCCAGTGAAATGAGTGCAGGGTTCAGAGCCGAAAGTTACCCAGTATTTTGCCTTTTATGGGTTGAGGGAAAATCCGGGAAAACACTTCAAACAAGTACGAGTAACTAATCCCAAACAGGATTTCAACGCGGGCCCACTCGTTTGAAGGCCAGACATCCGTTACTTCACAGCGGTGGACTCACACTTTATTAGCACTTCATCGGTGAATACAAAGTTTCTCAAGTTATGAGACTGCATCATATTTACCTCTTGCAGAAGCAACTTTCGATGGAAAATTAAATCCATGCAACTTCTCCATTGTCAAATATCAATAGATCTAACGGGAATTTTTGTTTGCTCTTAAATTTCTTCTTACGGATCTTTCCTTTAACTATTTTCATTAATCTTAAGTTGATATTAAACTTCATATTTCATCATTAGTCGCACGCTTCGCGGACTCGAACTTCACACAGAAAAAGAAAAAAAATGTTATAGGTCTTGAAGATGAGAATGAGGCTTCTTTGAAAAAGATACGGAGCTAGAGGGCCAGTCGTTATACACATCTGCAATGCTAACATTAATTAATTAAATCATTCATTCATTCATTCATTCTTTCGTCCATTAATTTATTCATTCATTCATTCATTCATTCATTCATTCATTCATTCATTCATGGTGTTTTGCCCAAGGGCAGATCTTTAATTACAAATCCAGCATTTTTAAATCTTTCATATTTTCTGCTTTCCTCTTAGGTTCCGCATGTTTTTATAAGAAAAATTAATTTCGTCTTGTATGTATCTAGTATTCAGAAATGAAATAACTTACTCCGGCAGATTCGCAAACGTCAGAACGATCATATGAGCATATATAAAAATATTGGCTAATGAACAAGAAACTAATGAAAAAATATTATGGACTACAAAACATGTACAGAGATATCAATCTTCTCACAGCGACATATAAAATATATGTCAAAATTATAAGTACGTATAAATACCATAACGGAACCTTACTTTTAGAAGTTAAAAATAGATTTAGGAAGGAGAGATCCTGTATAGATATCTTTACAATTAAACATTTCCTTGCAAACAGATTTTAATATAATTTTGAAACTCATCTGTTATATATTGATTATGAAAAAGCGTTCGACTGTATGTAAAGAAGTAAACTATGAAACATAATGTGTGGGAAAGGATTTCCAAATCAGTTAATCGGTACAGTTGAAAGTATTTTTTTCTTAAAAATGTATAAATTTAACAATGGAAACACATTTTCAGAAAAAGTTAGAAGTAACAAGAATTTCCACTGTAATCTGTATTACTTGAACGATATTTACATGAAACAATAGAAGAGGGACAGGATAAACTTCAAGAACAAGTTATATTAAATGAAACAGTTTTAAATACAAATTCTCCTTGGTTCCGACGAGTTAGTAATGTGAGATTCTGAAAGCGGACTTCAAAGGGCAGCTCATTCCTTAGGAAATATAGTAAAAATATGTAACTTAAAAATCTCTACAAAACTGACAAAAATTATGGCCTTTATAGGAAAACAAGGAGAAAAAAATGTGATAAATACAGAGATAGTGGAAGAGTTTATAAGTTTAAATTACCTTGGCTGCAAAATATCTTGAAGGAATAATCAATGAGATGTAAATAAAAGTTCAAAAAGTTTAAATGTACGTGTGGGACTATCAAGAGGAAAACAGGGCCTAAAACAAGGAAGAGCAGGCAAAGTTTACAAAACGATGATATTGTCCTCCTTAATGTAAGGGTGTGAAACTTGGCCCCTCACAAGAACTGATGGAAGAAGACTGGATGCAGCTGAAATGAAATTCTTGATATCTGTTGTAGGCTAAATTTTACTCGATAAAACAGAAATATAGAAATAAGAGTAGAACTTCAAATGAAAATGCTGTATAAAAAATAAAGGAAAAGAAGCAATATTGGTATCACCATGTACAACTGTCTAAAGAAAAAGTGGCCGCTCTCTGGAAACCCTTCGGGTATCTCCGCTACAATTCGGAGATAGGTGATCTTACATGTTGTTGGACCACGTGGCCTGATATCTACAGTTATAATTAAAGTAACGTAATGGTAGTGTTTCGGGCTGGTATTCGTGAGGTCGTGCGTTCAAACACAACCTAGTGCTTTTTATGTTTTTTTTTGTTTTGTTTTTAAGAGGGAGAGAAAATATAATTACTTCTGCCCCTTTTATGATTGGTTTAGTAATTAACATCAGGATCATGAATGTATTATGACATGACTTTATCATTATTTATTATGACATTATGGCTGCAAATGGAAAGAAAAAAGATTATATTCTCAACAAAAATATATTTCGTAGCGTAAACAAAACTAACTTACTCGTGTCTGCCTTAAAATTAAATAAATAAATAAATAAATAAATAAATAAATAAATAAATAAATAAATAAATAAAAGTTAAGAAACAAAATAAAAAGCCACGATTCATTATTTAGTCCATATTCCACCCATCTCGATCACATCTTGCAATCGAGTGGGCACGGAATCGACTAGTGTATTCAGTTCTCAGCCTTGGCATCCCACGCATCCTGGACGAGTTTCTACAACTCATCAGGACGTCTTAGAGGGGGATTGGGCCAATTTTTCCGCATATGCTTCTTTACTTGTGACTCCGTAGCTCAGTCGGAAGAACTTTGGTATTTAGATGTCAACGTCTCGGGTTCAAATCCTCGTCACTCCTTTCCATTTTACTGTGTTACAGGATAGTATAATGTAATAATATAAGAAGAAAAAACTAACACTAGTATTATGTAACTGTATTGTTTCAAATCTAACATCATCGCTAAAGAACGATAACAAAATATAAATTATAACTTGAATATTAGCATATTTGTTTCACTAAAGAACGGTAACAGAATACAAATGATAACTTGAATATTATATACATCGCTAACTGACGATAACAAAATAAAATATTAATGTGAATAATATTTACATCGCTAAAAAACGATAACAGAATACAAATGATAACTTGAATATTATTTATATCGCTAACGAACGATAACAAAATAAAATGATAACTTGAACAAGACTCGAACTCACAACTTTCGAATCATTAAGCGAACTCGCTACCGCTGCTCTAGAAGACGCAAATATCAGATTTATTATAATTTATTATTTTTTAAATATACAGAATACAGAATATAATTATACCAATAGAAATAGAAATAAAATAATACAATCAATATAAAAAAATGATACAATAATATTAACAAAATTTGAGGACCGAATGAGCAGTGCTCGTGTTCGGTCGCAGTTCAGATAACTCCATAGTTCCGAAACTGCTTCTACAAGTGCATTGCATCGTGTAACATCACCGTGATCAGAAGTGGACTTAGAAAATATTCGCTGTTCACGAGTGCGGCCACTTTTTTTTTTTTTTGACAGCTGTACAAATAATGTCATCAGAAAAGATTCCACCCCAAACAGGTATTCAAATTCAAAATTCAAATTCAAATTCAAATTTATTTACAATTTACATTTGAAATGAATACAGGTGAATAGATACCCGAAATGAGCATATGCTCGTGCTCGGGTACAGTCCAGTAGTCTACATAAAATTTTACAGGGATCAAATAATAATGCTGAAGATATAAATAATAGTAATAATAATAATAATAATAATAATAATAATAAAATAATCGTGACAGAAATGATACAAAGATTGTAATACAAAATAATTCACTAATAATAATATTAATAATAATAATAATAATAATAATAACAATAGTGATAAAACAAAAATATTTACAATAATAAAATAAATACTAAGACGGATAAAATAAAATATAAAACCACTAGCGAGAGTTAACACAACTTAAATAAGCATGTAATAACCGGAAAAAAATGAACTCGAAAATCAACAGAAAAGTTCGTTGTATCGCAGACGACAGCAACCGCCGTATTGACATTGTGTTGTGCATTAATGGTAGTAGGGGGGAGCCGAAAGTCTACGTAAGTGCCGTTCTCTTCGAATCTTCTCGTACAATCATGGAAAGTTAATGCTGCAAAAACAAAATGTCTACGAGTCAAACTGTTACTGAAATATATTAATCTAGTTTCAGTTATAGATCTCCCCTTTTGTGCAAGAGGTATCGTATCAAAAATATTTTATGAATGGTGGGGAAAATATAAATTTCAAGAACTCTCTATTGACAAGTACAATCAAGTGTATTTGTGGCGATGCTAATAAATCATTTATTGGAGATATACACTGTTATTAATTAAGAAAATGATCTATTTATATTTATTACAATGTTTTATCTTATAGGTTACATGCATCAGATAAATACAAAATGCTAGTAACAATAAAAAAATAAAAAAAATAAAATAAAATTGATAAATATCATACAAACATTTTCACTTTATTTTTAAACTTAAGAATGTGTAAATTGCTTAGGTCCGGATTATTTTTCAATACTGAATTGTATAGTCTTGGTCCATAATTCCTACTGTGTCTTAATCCAGCTGTAGTGTGGCATTTAGGTTCTGCCAGAAGAGTTGAGACATTTCTTCTGGTGTTATGTATATGTTTCTCAGTTATAAAATTCATTCGATTTTTGTGAAAACAAGTTAGTAATGTATGTTTATATATTTGCTCAATTTTTAGTACTTGGAATTCAGAATAAATCAATTGTGTCGGATAATCAAGTGGTTTATGCAGACATATTTTGATGATACGTTTTTGTAGTAATATTAAAGGAGTTAGGATAGTCTTTGTCATTCCATCCCATCCTATTATTCCGTATTGAATGACTGATTGAAACAAGGCTAGATAAACAACACGGAGAACATGGATAGGCATATATGCACGAAGGGTTACAAAGTTGTGAATTGTTTTCCGTAACCTATTACATAAATATGTTACATGTTTATTCCATCTTAAATGTTGATCAATGATAACACTTAAGTATATTACTTGCGTGGATTCTGTCAAGGTAGAGCAATTGCAATCAATCAAGTTTATGTTACTGCAATTGTGTATTTTTAAATTTGTATGCTTATCGAGTTTGATTTTTCTCAGACTAGAAGCCGTTAATGTAAAAGGAAATGCAGTTGTTTTTGAAATGTTCAATGAGAGCAAATTTTCATCTAACCATTTCTTAATTATATTTATACCTCTATTAGCATTTAGGTAGGCATCATTCCAATTCGACCCACTAAAAATTACGGCTGTATCATCGGCATATGCGAATATATTTCCAGATGTGTTTCCTATATCAATATTTAGCAAGTCATTGATGTATATTAAAAATAGTAGAGGGCCTAAAACCGTACCTTGTGGCACACCTATATTTATATTACGAATTTCACTGTGTTGGTCGTTAAATTTCGTTAATTGGGATCTGTTGCTTAAGTATGACTTAAATAAATTTAAAGCGATTCCTTTAATACCGTAGGATTGAAGTTTAGAAGTGAGTATATTATGGTCTACAGTATCGAAGGCTTTTTGAATATCCAGAAAAACTCCTAAACATTTTTTACCCGAGTCTAATTCTTTAATAATCCTTGATGTTACGTTCATAATAGCGTCGTCTGTGCTCATGTTAGTACGGAAGCTAAACTGCTTTTGACTTAATAGACTGTTTTTTTTCTAAGAAATTAATTAGCCTGCTTTTAATACATCTTTCTAATAGTTTAGAGAGACTTGGTAAGAGTGAGATGGTCTGTAGTTACTGAGATTGTTTCTGTCTCCAGATTTGTATATAGGTATTACCACAGCACATTTTAGATCAGTTGGAAATACACCTTGTGATAGGCACAAATTAAAGACATGGGTTAGTGGTTTCGATATAGGTTCAATAATCATTTTGAGTGTTCTAGTAGTGATAACATCAACACCCGGAGCCACATTATTTTTTTAAGTTTTAGCAATAGTTATAATTTCTTTATCACTTACGGGAAACATGAACATTGATGATGGTGATGATGATGATGATGATGATGATGATGATGATGATTATAATGATGATGATGATGATGATGATGGATAAGAAAAGGAAGAAGAGAGTCTTAGATTATCTGTTCGAAGGAAGACGTCACCCTACAAGATAGAGAACTCGGTGTACAAAATTTGAGGACGGAAATAGCTAATAAGCTCAATGTTGATGATGGCAGAAACACGCGGCTAAACTCCCATGATGTGACGTCAGTGTGTTAAGACAACACAGGGAATAACATTTATAGCAAACAAACATCCATAACCTGGACGGGATTGAATCCCGCGACTGTGGTTTCCACATAGCGTCATAAATGAACCTTGATTGCTGTGCAAATCTCTGCCAGTGTGTTAACTAGAGCAGTACAAAATTTCCAACTCCTCAACCGAAATCAATATCCATACAGAACACTATGTCTCCGCACGTCCGCTTCCTTCAAGTGAGATTGCGATTTCTGATATTAATTGATTAATGCCGCTAACCGAGCTGCCACGTTAATACCACAGTCTAGTATATACAGTCACGAAGCTTGAGTTCTGAGGGTGCTAGGAACAAAAGACTGTGCCAGTACTATTTCGCATTATCTGTAATGAGGCGATATTAGCGATCCTAGTGGTTAGCAACTATCTATGGATGCATATTTACTACGTATTGAGCTTCGTGACTGTATATACTAGACTGCGTTAATACTATACCGGGACAATTTCCAACTGGTGACTCCACCCACATCAAACTGACAGCGAGAATGAACTATCACGATATGGTAAATGTCGAAGATAGCAGACAGCAGTTTCAAGTGTTGCATTTAATATCTCCGGAGATGAAAACGTAAGAATATTAATTGTGTATTACACGCTACCATGTTCGAACGTAAATCGACATTGGATGAAAACAACGTAGGGTAAGCCAAAAAAAAAGTGATTATAATATTAACTGGTATTAGCAAAAATGAAGATAATTATTCTGATAAATGTGATATCGATATTACTATTTTACGAATCTAAGCTTATGTTTGGATTTTATTATGCAATTTGAATTCGTAGCGGATTGTGTTGTATGTTACAAATGTTATGATTGTTTATCTACCAATTTGTATTGTATAATTTACAATGTTTCCCCACAAAGAAATAGAAATCATTAGAGATGTTACCTGTAACTAAATATATTTGGATTTTGTAATCTAATCTTGCACAAGCAGATGGTTGTAATGACTGTTATATATGTTATATGATTTATCAAGTTAGTTCTATTGTTTAATTTGCAAGTCTTGTTTGCCCACAAATTACAGACTTCGTTAGAGGTGTTACTGTGTATACATATAAATTAATTACCGGTATGTATGTATTTTATCATTAATTTGTATAAGCAGGTGATTACACTCTATATAGTATAATAATCGCATATATACAGTATATTATATTATTTATTATACTAATGTATTTACTCTTATTATTACTGTGTCGTGATTTTTGTTTTATGTTTTATTATACATTGTGTTTGTATTTAATTGTATCGAAAATAACAGGAATGTAGTACATTCTATAAAAAATGTATTTTTCTATCGTAAATATTGTGACAGATATTACGAAAATTGTCAGTGAATGTTTTACCATAATTTTAATATGCATTCACAGATCGCTTCTCTTAAAAGTTACATTTCACTTTAATTACTATTTTTTTTAACTTTTTTTGTTTCATATCTCATTAATCTAACACATCGATATAAGTAATTTTCTCTCTCAGTTGTGTAACCGCTCCCTTATGATAAACATAAAATATGACTAACAAATAAGGTATTCGTCCCATGATTTAGTAAAACTTAACGTTTTTCCATCCTCTGATTGAGGTTCTGGCTGATATATACACATATTATGAAGCCGTACATCTCACTTGACGATATGTGTCAGAGGAAGAACAATAAAATTGTTAAATTGCTAAACATTACACTAATCAGACTTCAGAAGCATACAAACAATTGTTTTTCCTCTGACACCGTCAAGTGAGATGTACTGCCTGGTAATAGATGTACACATTAGCCAGGAACTCAATCAGAGGATTATATGTATGTATATATATATGTATATATAACGAGCACAATACACATTACGAAATATACTCTTCGCTGATGTTAAACTTACAATGACAAATTCTGAAGACGACTTACAAAACCATGGCACATAAATTGAGTCTAGTAATACCACAATTAAACATGAAAATTTCGAACACTAAAACGAAAGTGATGATTTCTACAAATAGAATCACAGAGGTTCCATGATCATTGATAAGAAACTCATAGAACAAGTTTCAAACAGTAATTCTTAGGTTATAACTGATACAGTACGTCATACCAGGATATTCAAGAAGAAATAACCACAATTCAATGCATTTGCAGGACCATAAGAAGAACTTTACGTGAAAAAACAAGACAAGATACCTAGATGAAATTGTATAAAATTATAGTAATCCAACATTATTATATGGCCCAGAGATATGTATGGTACTGTATATGAAGAAATTTCATACATAGAAAATACACTAAATGAAATTTCTAAGAGCAGTAGGGGGGCTACAGAATGCTGAACAGTAAAAGTAATGAAATAAGAAACAAAATGAACAGTACAAGAAATATGCACAAAACTCGAACAATATAAAATAAAGTGGACACAGCATACTACAGATGAACAACATCAGGTTATTAAGAGCAGTTATACACTAACGATCTTACTAATAAAAACTCTATATATATAGACGTTTAACTGTCTTATACTTATACAATGAGTAGCTCGTTTGTAAGTCGTGTGTAAATTCCTTACTAATAATCACTACCGTCGTGTATAACAGTATAACTGTTGCACAGCTACGTCATAGTTTCGTCATTACTTCGTTACGAAAGGTAATAGAATATCTGAAATTCTCTATTGCATCCGTAGAGCGCTCTAGTGTGGCGTGTTAAGTATCGATAGTACAACTGGCTCTAATCGATTACAACACTATATTTTGGTCAAAGAGTACAAGCTACAGTAATATTATTTTAATTATTCTATGCTCTTTGGTTTGTTCTTCTGTAGTTACAAGGCAACCATCAACATAAAATGACAGTCGATACGAACAGCTGTTAGAGGGGCGGCCATTTTTTCTCTAAATACAACGCTTAAACAAGGGGTTTCGTGTATATAACTACTGCAAAGCAATTCCCATTGTATAGTTACAGCCTATTTATACATCCATCGCTTATGCATGGTTTATTAATAAAGCTTTCTGTCTCAACTCTGCATAAGTCTCGTATAAAAACTATACACGATTTATTAGTAAGACTGTAAATACCGGCTGAAAAGATATATTTGGGGATGCCGTTGAAAAGATGGACAGATCAATAAATTATTGGTAAAATTTGTAGTGGAAACAGATCCAGAAGGAACCAATCCTGAACGTTGATTGTGACAATAACGATGATGATGATGATGATGATGATAATGATGATAGTAAATATAAATATTGTGATATGTCTCTAATAATCTCACAATGATACATAACGGTAATATTCATACTATTTAAAGGTAAAACAATTTTAAAACATAATCTTACACATACTTTACTGTTACTATCTGAACTGAAATTACATTGAAATTGAAATTCCTTTTGTTTAGGATTTTACTTACGAGAATCAACATAACCGAAAGCCTCTTATCCTTCCAGAGGTAAAACAGTTTAAATAAACCAAGTGCATGTTTGAGTAATGGTCATAACATAGGAATGAATATACACTGCAAATGATGCGAGAGTGTATTTCCACGCACGCTGCCGCATTCTACAGAGCTTTCTCATCGATTTTCTGTACCGCCAAGCACAATGGCTTGCATTTACACAAACAGCTGAGTGAAACCTGCACATGTACAGTACAATACTCACCACTTTCCCTTTTAAAGGGCGATTCCGTCTTCCAGTTCCAAAATGGCGAGTACACAGTCAGTTTGCTTCATTAGCATTCCACCAGAATTACTGCTTCTCCTCGACCGTCATAAACAGGAAAATTGCAATATGTGCACTTCAATTCACATGCTAACAATGTTTACAATTTTGACGTGGAACATCCAAACTTGATTTACTACAAGGAAAAAAATTGTAAGGTTTTAACATTAAAGGTTTTCTGGAAAATGTGACGTCACTCATGGTAATTTGGACAAATAAAACTATAATAACTTTCTTACATAATCCACGGCTTATTACACTGCAGCGAACCCTGACTTCATTCGAGGTCGCTTGCACTCACAGGATGCGACTATGTTGCACGAATAATATAAGCGCGAAATGTCTGGATGAGTCCATTATTACACAGGTGTGGATATATATTTGTAGGCTACATGTACTAGTCCATTGATATGGAGTGGAGTTTAAATATATTATTTTCAAAGATAAAATATTGGGTACTGGATTTTACACGAATATCAAATAAAGTACACTACACCATTAAATATACTACATATTGTATTATATTACTCTATTTTAATTTGAGTTCAGAAATTTCGCGTAATCAATGGGACTTCGTTAAATCTTCTATTATTTTTTTAAAATTCTATTAAAATAGACCAAATTAAATCATAAATAGCTAGGAAATGGATTATAAGTGACGTTCGACTTCATTGTAACCCATCTGAAAATTAAGTTTCATGTAGGCCTATATAATTAATAATAATAATAATAATAATAATAATATCACCACAATAACATTAAATTATTTGCAAAAATAACATATTAAACAGCTATAGGCCTAATGTTTCTCTTATCAATCTTTCTTACATAACATAAGAGTATGATATGAATCGGCAGAAATTTTCAGAAACAATGTGTTATGGATTAATTATTTTTAGTAGGTTATTTTACGACGCTTTATCAACATCTTAGGTTATTTAGCGTCTGAATGAGATGAAGGTGATAATGCCGGTGAAATGAGTCCGGGGTCCAACACCGAAAGTTACCCAGCATTTGCTCATATTGGGTTGAGGGAAAACCACGGAAAAAACCTCAACCAGATAACTTTCCCCGACCTGGAATCGAACCCGGGCCACCTGGTTTCGCGGCCAGACGCGCTGACCGTTACTCCACAGATGTGGACGATTAATTATTATTGTGTACCTATGTACAGATGAATAATAATTCAAATGGTACAAAATTTGGTAGGTTTAAATATACTTATGTGTTATATCGAAAAAAAAAAAAAAAACCTGGCCATTTAAGAGACAAAAAAAGTAGGAAATATGTATGCTTACAGCAGCTTTTCTATTTACTGACATTATTCCACTCTATATTACGACTAAAACCACTCTATATTTCCCTGAGGGCAACAAATCAAGTTTATTGCCATTCCCTCTATAATTCCTGCAAACTTTATTAGTTTGGTAACATAAAAAGTAACCGAAACACAAGTGTATTACCAACATTATGTAAGCTCCATGTTTTCAAAGCAAAATTTATATGACGTTCAGGAATTCGGAGAGACATTACAAGGCAAGTTTTATCACTGTCTTCATACAGGGTTATGGCGAAATTCCCTCGCTGTTCTTCATCAGTCCTGTCAATTCTTCAGCCAAATTCCCTAGAGTCTGTTCCAGTAATGTCTTTGTTACATGACAATAGGCAGGTGTGCTCTCCTTTATGCCCATATGCGTGCGACGCCGTCTTGCAGTATCGAACACCTCCACGATGAAATTTCCATAAGAAAGGAAGCATGAAGACCTTTGTCATGTATTCACTCTATCAATTCGCCTTCCTATACTGTGAATACCTTAGTGCTTATACATCGTTAATCATACGAGTTGCGTAATATTGACACATCAATTTATATACCAACGAGATTTGGCAATGCTTTTACTTCATAATTATAGGAAGTGTAAACTATTTTCAGGTCATAAAACCTGTGATTGAGATTCTGGCTGATACATCTATTATCAGACAGTAGCCTACGTCTCACATGATATGTACCAGAGTCAGAGGAAGAACTATGTTGCATATATCTTGAGTCTGATTACTGTAATATGTTACTAGTCAGCGAAGTATACAATGGAGGAAGAAAGAAACTGGCTGCCGTATCTGGCTTAGTTATCTCTGAGTGATACCTTATTGGTGTCGTCACTTATAAGTAGAGCCTGGGCAAATATCCCGTTGCTTGTAATCTGTGCGCGTTGCGAGTATATCTTGTCTGGAAGGAGTGGTAGAAGACTCAATTCAGGTAACCTGAACTGTAAACAGTAAGGACAGGGGTGTATAAGTAGCTAACTACAGTACAGTGTAAATATTAACAAGAGATATCAAACAAATTTATAATGTACAGTAAACAAATCATTTCATATTATAACAATCATTAAATAATTTGTAAACTGAAGAAATAAGAAATTACAACATAGGCCTACAATCAGTAGTCCACACCTGTGGAGTAACGGTCAGCGCGTCTGGCTGCGAAACCAGGTGGCCCGGGTTCGAATCCCGGTCGGGACAAGTTACCTGGTTGAGGTTTTTTCCGGGGTTTTCCCAATACGAGCAAATGCTGGGTAACTTTCGGTGCTGGACCCCGGACTCATGTCACCGACATTATCACCTTCATATCATTCAGACGCTAAATAACCTATATGTTGATACAGCGTTGTAAAGTAACCCAATAAAATAAAAAAAATAAATACAATCTGTAGATTCCCCTGTGTCTGGTAAATAAAGATAGTTTTTGGAATACAAAATGTACTATACATTAATTCGTATCGCCATCTTCTCTTTGTTCGTCAAACTCATTGCAATGAATATTTCAAAAGTGAAGCTTCTTCATTGCTGGGAGAGAACAGAAGATATTGTCAATCGTGTTGAAAAGTTGATAGATTTTGTGAGTTTCTGGCAAACAATTTATTATTTTAACCATTGTAGCCAGGATTATTCTCAAAAATGATTTTCATTTTCAGCTACACTCTTTCTGTGACAAGCCCAGGAGATGCTCTGAGCTTATCAGTTTGTTTAATAAAGTTATTTCACAAATCGCAAGGATCACACTTTCTCAATTCTTAATGGTTTTGTCACGTCTGCAAACTTATTTTATATGAATAACAAATTTTCATATAGTTTGGTTGAAACAGGCGATTGTGCAGATCTTATGGCAGCTCTGCCTTCAGTATTACAGTGTTGCTTTAACGATTTTTGTTTGTAATCCCTAATTTATGCAAGATATAACTGACATTGGATGCTTTTCAATTCGTTGTCTGCCAAATTTCTCAAATAACGTATGTAATGTGGCAACACGTGATGTTTATGATATTGAATTTCACGTAACCATAGAATAGGGTATGAAGACGGAGCGACTGCAAAACAACGTTAACTTGTCCGTACTACTATCTTACCAGAGACTGTACAGATCTGAGTCAGTTTGTGCCGTATGACTTCACGCATAACTTGGTAACGTAGGTAACTTGATTTCAGCTTCAGTGGATACTTGTCCTAGCTCTACTTATGAGTAAGGAGCGGATTCCTATGTGATTAAATATTTTTCCTGCGTGTGATGAAACACAATTAACAAAGTTAAATTTCCGAATGTCAAGTTTCAAGTTTAAAACCCGAATTTTATTTCACATAAAAACACATATTTTCACAAAAAAATTACGTAAATACATATTTTCAGGAAATCTATTATAAACACATAAATCTTGGAGTTTTTTTACTTAAATAATTTTTTACAAGAACTTTTAAATATTTTAAAACTAAATCAATTATATCACTCAGAAATATGTTATCTTTTTAAGAATTCTTAGTTGATTCGTGTTTCTAAGCACTGTGTGTTGTATCCGTGATCCATTTTTGTAATAATATCGCCTCAAGTTATGAGACCTGCTAGGCAGCATATCAGTGCTATTATATGAGAATAAATTAACATGGACAAGGAGAGATTTTGCAACACATAATTAGGAATGTTTATTGTTGCTGAAGATGATTTCATTCCGCGCTGTGTTTGTGAAACACAAAGGATAAGAACTCGGGTATAAACATTATTTAATTTAAACAAATCTCTCGCCTCTCGTTCATGCCTATGAAGTGAGGAAATACATCTTGTTGTGATTCCCGGTTATCGGACCATAAGCATAAGCTGCGTAGTGTAGACGTGGTGGCGTTGCTATAGGTAGCTTTTCGCCGACATTGTCAGTCAGTAGCTAGAAACATTTTTTTACGTTAAGACGTATGTATATTAGCCTCTTAAAATGCCTAAAATCAAATCGAATTTAAGATCGCGTCTACAGGAATATGTAGATGAATTTAAAAACATTTTTACTACCGATGGAAAAGTGTTTATTTTCCAACCATGTGGTAAATCAGTAAGTGCAGATCAGAGCTCTCAGGTAACCCAACATTTGCCATTGACAATAAATACAACTTGCATTCCATAGCCGTCGAAATTAGATCCCTAATACTTAAATTTGAAGGTCGTATTTGCTTAATGTGGGTGCGCGGCCACACAGGTACTGAAGGAGACGAAAGAGCGGACACATTAGCGAAGCAAGCAGCCTCAACCAACTCAGAATATAAATATTCCACCTGTCCTATTTCATACTGTGACAGCGACGTGAGATTCGAACTCACGACCAGCGTCCCGCATGAAAGCAGATCGCACAGGCTCCACGGAACATTGAGTGACGTCGCGCGGTGGAGAGAAGAGAGAGGGTGTATTACGTCACGCGACGAGTCTGCGCGCGCAGCTGCTACTTGACGCAGTGAATGTGGAACGACCTTCTCGACTATTCCAGACGTCTGTCGATGTAGAGATATTGAGATAATTCTCTACACACCTGTAGAAGGTTCTCGCAACTATGATTTTGCTATAAAAGAGCAGGCGCCAGCGAACTAGACAGAGTTTTCAGTTATTCAGTCAGTGAGAAAGCCAGAGCAAGCAAGCCAGCCGGAGTTCGACTCGAGTGTGCGTCCGCATCTGCGTCAGCATCCGAAGGCCTGAGTTCGAGTGCAGTGGACCGCAGTTGGAGGGACCTGAGTTCGAGTGCAGTGGACCGCAGTTGGAGGGACCCGAGTTCGAGTACAGTGAGCTGTCTCTGAAGGTCTGTGATTCGAGATACCGTGAACTCGAGTGACTGAGATAGAAGAACTGTGAACTGAGAACTGGTAGTTCTGATTTGTAAATAGTGCTTTGTAAATATTAGTTAAGATTAACAGTTCATTGTTGTGCGTAATAGTCCAAGTCAATTGTCATTGTCGTCGGTGGAGTGCTATAACGAATACTGTGTGAGTGAAGATCCAATTGTTGACGAGAGCGTTTAAGGTGAATTGTAGAAAGGAATTATTGTTGTGACGAATAAATTACATTGTTGTTACTAATAAAATTCACAATACATTAAGCAGAGGATCAAGCACACAACTACACTCAAGTGGAATACATACTGGAACTCTAGTGTTAAAGGCTCTGTGACCAAGAAATTATTCTTTCCCAATGTACAAGACAGACTATGTTGCAGTGAGTTCTCAACCGACTTCTTTTTCACTCAATTATGACCGGCCATGGAAAATTCGGTTCCTACTTTGAAAGATTTAGGATCAAAAGTGCAGAAGAATCTCTGTGCATATGCAAAGAGAATCAGACTGTTGAACACTTGATTTTTCACTGTCCAGTGTTCGAAAGAAAAATACACTTTTTAAGATATCATATCTCGGACTGCAATTTAAATTATTGCACACCCCTTTACCATTTACTTAGGAAAAAAATGTTGTTACAGACAATTCACAGAGTTCATACACCACATTCACGCAAGACTGTAGCTATTAATTGTATGTAAATTAATGATGATATGAATCCTAATGCACTATCTAAAACAAGGTGTCTCTCTTTGGGACATAATAATAGTAATAACAACAATAACTATGTTTCTATTATAGATTTTACTATTGTTCAGTATTTGATGACAGGTATATAGTTTGTTACCGTAAGTAATTTTATTTTTATTTCTTTACTATCGCAAACCAACTATATAATAGGTATTTTATTCGTAACTAAGCCAATTTTGTACATTATCTCTTTACTATTGCTTAAAATTATGTATACAATCACAAATCTATGTAATATTCTTGCAATTTCTCTACATCTTCCGTTATAATTTCTAATTTTATTTAATTTTGTTTTAACTGAAAGTAATTATTGCATAACGTATTTAGTATTGTTTACTGTCTATTAATTAGTGTATTTATATTGTAACTATGACTCAGGCCTACTATTAATTCTTTAAAATTGTGTATTATCTCTACATAATGCATTTCACATGTAACAAACTACAACAATAATATACCAAAGGTAAAATAGGGTTTCAGTATTTGGATAACAATAATAATAACCCAACGTTTGTCTGGAAACAAGCACATTGCCGCTGCTTCACGTGTGCATTCACGGCAAAATAGTGGATATAAAAAAATGTGTGACGTTGCTAAAGTATTGTAGGGTGTACCTGTAGGTGAAATTGACGGTGTAGGTGTTTGTGACATTCCTCTCTTTAAATATGCACGTCTGACGTCCTGTGATGTGGAAAGATCGTTTTCACAGTATAAGTCGTTGTTCAGAGATAATGGGCATGCATTTGTGATGGAGAATTTGGAGATGACCTTTGTTGTTCACTGCAATTCTCGGACAACTACTAGCAACTGATACTGAAGTGTGATTGGTGAGTACCTAGTAATTTTTTTTTTCAAGCTAAGTAAGGTATTTTTGTCATATTTAAAAAAAAAATATATATATATATTTATTTTAGCAAATATTTTCGTACTTTTTAGCACATAAAAATAAATATATTTAAATTTTTTAGCACATAAAAATCCGCTCCCTACTTATGAGGTTCCAACCAGTCTTCAGGCAGATGACTAAACATGCAACAAATTAAAGAACATAATATTGGACCGACAAGTCAATATAATCATTTAATTGTAAACATCATACAATGATAAGATCTGATTAATGAATTATGTCATTAGTCAGCGATGTATGCAATGGAGGGGGAAAGAAACTGGTCATCCTACACCATTTTCTTCTGGGATAGTCTCATGACGTCATGAGTGATGAATTATTGGTATCACGTATTAGGTTCCAAACAGTCTTCAGACTGTTAACTAAACATACCTATAAAGCATTTAAATATTTTCAAGGGAATAAAGTACATTCGCTACCAAGAAGTGATTTTGGCATACATTTTTCCTGTCTTTGAATAGATAGAATTCTCCTTAACTGTTAGATGAATTATGGTCATACTCGGAATTTACAATTATGGTAAATTAATTTCTTCTAACTGGAGAGTAAAATCGTTCCAATAATATTGTTAACGGGATTAATGAAAATTTCTTCATGGATTTTAAGACAGAAAGTAAAAACGAAATTAATGTGGTAAATATATGCACATATTCAATTACATTATTTTCAGATCACGATATGTTTAAAAATAAGATGGATAAATATGAGAGATAATCTTACTGTATATACAATTTATAACAAATAAGATTTAGGAATATACCAGAAAACAGTATATTCTAGTTTTAAAAATACTGTATATATATTTTTTCACGGAAATGAATAACATTCCATAGAAAAATATTAGTTCAAATTAATATATTAATATACTACTTGATGGTAGCATTCCTGCTGACTTCCCAATGTTCCCGTAATTTAAAGGTTTACTTTCTTCACTTAATTCGAACAATAATTAATTATTATAAGACAACTTTTAATAAAGTCACAAAAACTTCAATTCAAATGAACTATGTATATTATAGAGACTATCGCAAGCATCATGTCTTAATGGTGAAGATGGTGATGATGGTGGTGCGGTGATGATGATAATGATGATGTGGTGATGATGACTATGACGATTATGAGTGATATTTTTAAGTAGCCTAGTGTTACTGTGTAAATGAGAATTGTTTTATGCCTTGGAGAGTTCCCTGTTCTTGTATGCAAATTTTCAAGACAGAGAGATTAAAATAAAAGGAACAAAATAAATTTCCCCCCTCAGGAAGCTTATGGCCATAATTAAGAGGAAATCTTAATAAAACGTAACCTTAGGATATATAGCGGGGGTCCCGGGACACTTAGTATTTTTCAGTCAATTTAAATTACATGTAAAATGATATGAATCTGTTTGTAATTTTTAGTATGCTCTCAGGTGTCTTTTGGATTTGTATCAACGGCACTCAAATAAATTTTGTTAATTTCGTTTAGCCTATTAGATGTAAGATAGTTTATGTCTCTACCACTTTAATTCATAACGGGGGTCTATGAAACCTTACGTTTATTGTTATTTATACAAAATGAACTGTCATTTGCCAGTATGTGTTTCAGTATATCTGTATATATTGCTACAACTGTGTTAACACTCGCAGGTGTTTATCTTCCGTCCTTACTAATAGGCCTATAGGGGAGTTAGGCCTAAAAAGACATAGGCTACTTGGGTGATATTACATAAACTGTAAGCTGAGTTTGAAATAACAGCTCTATAGTGCACAGAAGCTGGAAACAGTTGTTACATCCAAGTTTTAGCAAGCGAAGGCGCTTTTTGGTGAAGCAGGTGCAACTAAAGGAAAAAAGTGCAAGACGATATAATATTGTTGAGGTATGTTATGTATTTTTTGTCCTTTTAAGCTTCAGATATTAGTGAAATAATGTTCATGATTGAAAACATGAAAAAAGTGCATGTTTCTGACTGGAAATGATAAGCCATAATATTATGGGCGAGAGCGATTTGCAAAATTGGTGTCAAATTTGTTTACAATGGCTGATTAGTGATTACTTCTGTGAAATTATGTAATATATAGTGGCATCTCTCTCACTGCTCGACTGAATTTTTCGTAAAGCTAACTAACTGTATTTAAAATAGGTGAGATGGGGTTTTCTTTAAAATATATAACACCCTAAAGTTTCTAAAATAAATATATTTTCAATATTTATATGCACTGAATATTGTTACTCTGATTTATCCTCTTATGAATGAACTAGGCTTGACGAGTCTGAAGTTTACTTGCATCTACTTCACCAAAAAGCAGTTTTGTGAAAACATTGTAAGATGAGTTTGGATTTAGAGATCTATAGTGAACAGAAGTTGGCAACAGTGATTACATGTCATGTTAGCCTACCCTCGTCACTGCACCCACCGACTCCAGCCACGTGATGTCTCTTTCTTCGGGCCTTTGAAAACATATGATCAGGCCGTTACAAAGTGGCTGAAGAACCATCCTGGATGGGTGATTACACAATTTCAAATTGCGGACTTATTTTCTGAAGTCTATGGTAAAGCTGCAACCATCACCAATGCATTGGGTGGATTTTCTTCAACAGGAATTTGTCCACTCAATTCGGATATATTTCCTGATCACTTATTTAGTCCTGCAGTGCCCACAGACAGACCTCTAACGAATGCAGTCCCTACAGACGAGCCAAAGGGTGCAACACAGAAGAGAAGTTCAACAACAAAAAATGCAAACGAACATATGATAGAGCCATCACCAACAACTACTCCAGCAGCGGAAACGTCACAAACGAGGTCTTCACCTCACGTGACACAGCAAGAGATCTCCCCGATTCCCTCTGGCACTAGATCTGTGGCGAGAAGGAAGAGAACACATGAAGGGTCCCAAATCGAGCAGCTCTTTTATTAACCAATTAAAATTAAAGGAAGCTGAAAGAAGAGCTGTAGAAGAAAGGCGTTCAGCAAACAGAGGAAAAACACAGCTTCAGTTTGATCTAAGCAACGGGGACTTCGATGGTGATGTTGAGAACGATGCACCTTGTCTCTACTGCAATTAATTTTACAGCCAATATAAACCAGAAGAAACATGGCTACAGTGCAAGAAATGTTTCTCATGGGCACACAATGAATGTGCAAGTGTATCTAAGAGAACAAAAAAAAATTTTGAACTATGTAAAAATTAACTTAAGTGTGTCATTTTATTCTAGTCATTTGGCTAAAACGACATAGTTTGTCTATTTTCAAACATACCTTTCAGTTAAAGATTGTCAGTATTTTCCACTTTCTCTTGATCTTAATATATGTGTTATGTTGTATCAGTTATATATAATTGACCAAAACAAATTTGGTAAGAATACATATTTTTTTCAAGATTTCCTTAAGGTATGTCATTTTAGGCCTAGGTCCCCTAGAAAATGATTATTCAATTTTTTTTTATCTCTGGCTCTATGATTGTTAATATTCATCCTAATGCAGGAATAGTTCACGATGTGACCGATGTGACTAGCCACGACGAGATTTATATATGGGAGGTTATTTGAAAATAACCGGCTATCGGTTAACTGGTTATTTTAAAATTAATTTAACCTGAAGGAAGTTAGCCCACGATGAGATTTATATTTATGGGAGGTTATTTGAAAATAACCGGCTTTCGGTTAACTGGTTATTTTAAAATTAATTTAACCTGAAGGAAGTTAACCGATCAAGAATAACCGGTAACCAGTCATTATTTTTTGTAATATCAAAAATCAGCAAATTAGTCAGGAAAACAAAATGACAGGTTATTTGCATTTAAAAAGATCAAAGAACAATTTGCAATCAATTTTAAACAAACCAGTTGCTAGTTAAAAGAACGTCATTAGATGCTGAATATAATTAATGACGTTCCTAAACAAAATATAAAAAAATAAAAGAATAATATGAAACTGCATTTAGTTAATTACTTCACTCACGTTACTGTTACAGACAAGATAAATAAACAATAACAATGGCATAATTTTTACAATTATGATACATTTTGATGGGCACTCATTCTCCTATAACCAATTAATATTGCAGTCAAAGTTTCTCGTCGTTTTATTTTTTATTGGGTTATTTTACGACGCTGTATCAACATCTAGGTTATTTAGCGTCTGAATGATATGAAGGTGATAATGCTGGTGAAATGAGTCCAGGGTCCAGCACCGAAAGTTACTCAGCATTTGCTCGTATTGGGTTGAGGGAAAACCCCGGAAAAACCTCAATCAGATAACTTGCCCCGACCGGGATTCGAACCCGGGCCACCTGGTTTCGCAGCCAGACGCGCTGACCGTTACTCCACAGGTGTGGACTCGTCGTTTTAAATGCTCCAATACCCCCAGATATACACTTAAGCCAATCAGAAAAAGGTAGCGATTAAGATAGGCATTTATTATTGACATTGAATCAGAGTCTAATTTAATTTTGGCATCTATGGACAGGTAAAGTGAGTAAAGTAGTAACCCATACTCCATCTATGTTTACAGGTTAGATTACATAGAGTACAAAATAATAAAAAGAAACATGTGATTTCGGTGTATATTTTGTAAAAAAAATAATAACCGGTCGTTCGGTTATTGTGGAAAATAACCGGTTATCAGGTTAAACCGGAAACAAAAATAACCGGTAATTAACCACTTAACCGTACGAAAATAACTGGTTATCGAAATAACCGTTTATTTTTGTCCATCCCTAATTTATATGTGTCTATAAAATCGCTAGAAAAACGTGCCAACGATGTTTCAAATGCAATGTAAAAATATGTAATGAACATAGAGTAAGGATCTGTAAACGGTGTTTTGTACATCACACTTTGTAGAATTTGTAATTAGTTTTGTGTTCACAAGGAAAATCATTTTAAATAAAAAGATTTGTGTAGTATATTAAAATCTAATTTCATTTTGTTGGAACATGAAAAAGATTTAGAACACCCCCTAAAGTTCTCTAAAGAACTTAAATTAGTGTAGTGACAAGACATTTTTATCATATAATATTAATTGACTAATACATTAGTTGTTCAATTTTGTGTTAGACATTGTTAATTAGATAATGTGTTAACTATTTAAGTTTCTCATAGTCCCAAGAGAAAAAAAATTCATATTTACTCCATTAATTACACAGTGGATCTTAGGGACCCCCGTTATGCATTATTGCGTATTCCAACTGTCATACATTCTAGAGTTAATCACAGACAAGACACTATTCGATGCGGATTGTAAGTTTTAACACCAGAGACTTTTACTAGGACAAAAATTATTCATCGTAGGCGAAATAATATTGAATAATGAATGAAGGTGATATATTTTCGACATGGGGAAGGTTCAGAAAGTAATTCCTAGTGTTCACTCGTTCAAAGATCATATCACGTTGCACATAAAATTATACCACAGAAAATTCTATTATCCAATCAAAATAAACCATAATAATTGCAAACATTTTCAATAAATATATTAGTCGGTTCCTACTAGGAGGTCAGAAAATTGAACTAGCATGAACTCTTGCTCCAGTAGTAATTCTTTTACCTTCCGCACAAAGTTCACACTAAATGTATACATTTGTCAAGGCTGTGCAAGAAAAATGCGCATAACTGATTTAGTTAAAATTCTAGGTCACGGACTATTTGGATCCCATAATATTCTGAGAGGTTGGAAAAGTTTATCATTGAACGTTTGAAACGCCTAAAACCGCATAAAAAGTTAACAGTAGTGGAAAATATACTTCGAGAATAATCGAAGAAATGTCATGGCTGTTAAAATTGACTTGTCCTTTGTAGGACTGAAACCCGAAAATTCATATACTTACTTACTTACTTATGGCTTTTAAGGAATCCGGAAGTTCATTGCCGCTCTCACATAAGCCCGCCATCGCATCGGTCCCTATCCTGAGCAAGATTAATCCAGTCTCTACAATCATATTCCACCTCCCTCAAATCCATTTTAATATTACTCTCTCATCTACGTCTCGGCCTCCCCAAAGGTCTTTTTCCCTCCGGCCTGACAACTAACACTCTATATGCATTTCTAAATTCGCTCGTATGTGCTACATGTCCTGCATATCTCAAACGTCTGGATTTAATGTTCCCAATTATGTCAGGTGAAGAATATACCCGAAAACTCATATGATGGAAAAATGTTAACAAACTTAAGAAGTTAATTACTATATTATTATTGATGATGATAATATATTTACTAATAACACTGGATCTTATGACAAAGAAGATAAGCAATCAGAATATCACATGTTTCAGTTTTTTATTGTTAACATTGATAACTTTGATCTAGAAATGCGAGAAATGTAACCAATTTAATCATAATAACAGTCTACATCATTTTTTGTCGAATAATAATTGTAGGCCAAAATATTTTGAATCTAACAACAAGCAAGGTAACCCGCGAAAATGAAATAACGGCTGTCGATCATAAATGCCAATTTGTGGGAAGGAGGATTGCAAAAACGTCAATGACAGTACTACAAAAATTCTAATGACCATATTAAGAAACACTAACATCAGTATAAGCCTAGGCCTAGGCATACTTACAGTACCAAAGTCAAACATGTGGAAAATACATACTTACTTACTGGCTTAAGGAACCCGGAGGTTAATTGCCGCCCTCACATAAGCCCGCCATTGGTCCCTATCCTCAGCAAGATTAATCCAGTCTCTACCATCATATCCCACCTCCCTCAAATCCATTTTAATATTATCTTCCCATCTACGTCTCGGCCTCCCCAAAGGTCTTTTTCCCTCCGGCCTCCCAACTAACACTCTATATGCATTTCTGGATTCGCTCATACGTGCTACATGTCCTGCCCATCTCAAACGTCTGGATTTTATGTTCCTAATTATGTCAGGTGAAGAATAAAATGCGTGCAGCTCTGCGTTGTGTAACTTTCTCCATTCTCCTGTAACTTCATCCCTCTTAGTCCCAAATATTTTCCTAAGAACCTTATTCTCAAACACCCTTAATCTCTGTTCCTCTTTCAAAGTGAGAGTCCAAATTTCACAGCCATACAGAACAACCGGTAAAATAACTGTTTTATAAATTCTAACTTTAAGATTTTTTGACAGAAGACTAGATGACAAAAGCTTCTCGACCGAATAATAACACGCATTTCCCATATTTATTCTGCGTTTAATTTCCTCCCGAGTGTCATTTATATTTGTTACTGTTGCTCCAAGATATTTTAATTTTTCCACCTCTTCGAAAGATAAATCTCCAATTTTTATAGCTCCATTTCGTACAATATTCTGGTCACGAGACATCATCATATACTTAGTCTTTTCGGGATTTACTTCCAATCCTATCGCTTTACTTGCTTCAAGTAGAATTTCCGCGTTTTCCTTAATCGCTTGTGGATTTTCTCCTAGCATATTCACGTCATCCGCATAGACAAGAAGCTGATGTAACCCATTCAACTCCAAACCCTGCCTATTATCCTGAACTTTCCTAATGGCATAGAAAATACACAGAAATGTAAATTTGACATAATAGCTGCGGAAATAGGCTAATTCTATTCACACATTAATACAATAAATATGATCTAAAGTAGGCCTAAAACGATTGTACTCACACATACTGTATAGTTGCGAAACGAAATTTAGACATAGGCTTACACAGAAGTATATGTAATCTACTAAAATAACGATTTGTTTATTGAATAAAAGTTGCTAATTATTAAGAGTTGTTCACGTAATGATTTTACTACTAAGGCTATGGATCGGTGAAAATAACGAAAAACCATTAAAGAATGGAAGTTTTGTTTTTAACTCTAAAAATACAATAATTTTTTCAATTTTCTAAAACTGTGCTTATTTTGGCCCTATGACAATTTAAAGTCCCTCAGGACGAATTTAAAGAGACCAGCATGTGCGCGGAGCCCTTTAAACTGACACTCAGTTGTCATTCTGACAGAATTTGTTCTTTATTCTAACTGATTTTACTTTTCATTCAGTTCATATTTTGCGCTGTTCTGTAGGAGAAACGTTTGTGTGGTAGATCTGTATAGGAAGAAAGGATATCGACAGTATATATCGTCGTTGTTCCTGCAATAACTCCTATATGCAAAATATATATTTTTTTTCAGTAGAAAGAAAAAACACATTTATTCGTCCTACGACAGCCGTACATAGGAGACTGTGAATTCTTACATATTCGAAATAAAGAAAAATAATTACATATAGAGATTTTATTATTTGCTGTATCACTATTTTACTTACTTAATAGGGCAAAAATCTGAAAATCGATAAATATGTCACATAGGAGTTATTGCAGGAACAACGGCGATATCATACTGTACATGCTGTAGGCCTACTCGTTTCTCGATTTCCCAATTTTCAACATTTTGTAACATTCAAAATGCTCTAATGAATACAGTTTTCATCCAATCTCAGTGAAATTTCACATAGAAGTCCACAAAAAGCAAGTGAAGTAAACTAACACGTGTTTTCTTTTTCTATTGAAAGTATTAAAATCATCATGTGTGCAGGATATGATCAGTTTAAAAATAATTGAAAAATTAACAACTAAAAAAGCAAATATTTCTTTCTCAAATAGTAATTGAAAAAATATGAAAGCATGTGTCATATTTTACATACATCTATCAGGAATAAATTAAATATAAATTTAAAGAAAAATTACGTAAACTTTGAAAATTGGGACAATTATTTTTAAAAATAATTATGGAATATTAACGTGAAAATTTGTGAATTGCATGTCCACATCACAAAAAATATGTAGTAAACGTTTCAGGTTAATTGGTGCAAAAATGCGAAAATTAGAAATTTCACAGATCCATACCCTTAATATGAACATAGAGAAAGTACTCGCGTTTGTTAGTCAGAACTTCTACATTGTAATACAGCTTCTTTTAAATTGCTTGGGAGCAACAGGAATTGATTTCCTTCCATTCCTGTACCTAGTCATCCGAACATTCAAAATGGTTATCGAATTCAACGATGTATTTTCTATCGCACATATTTAACTCCTGTCGTAGTAACTTGTTGGGTTTCTCATGTAACTGATCGTCTGCTTTGCGTTTGCAATTATTTCGTAACATATGGCTGTCCAGTACCTGAACGTTCATGTTTCACGTGCACGACTTCCAGACTTGCTTAAAATAGGACTATCTGTGATTTCATTAGTTAAAATTCTACTAGAAAAAGCTTTATAAATACATTTCCATGGAATTACATCCCCGCCCATTATATGTATTTTTCT
The DNA here is from genome assembly GCF_040183065.1 of Periplaneta americana. Classification (NCBI taxonomy): domain Eukaryota; kingdom Metazoa; phylum Arthropoda; class Insecta; order Blattodea; family Blattidae; genus Periplaneta; species Periplaneta americana. Next base: position 81,711,692 of record NC_091125.1, read on the forward strand.
ATAATCGTAACTTCTCGCATTATGCACGACACAACTTTGTCTGTAGCGGTGTTTCCAAATAGTTCTAGGGATTGATTTCATTATTATTATTGCTATGTTTACGTTAGCACTGTAGTAATGTCGCCGTTGGCGCTTCTGATAGCGCTTATAAACAATAGTTGGCGTAAACATAATCCACTGAAAATAACGGCTGCATCGTTTTCCTAAGAAACACTTTGAATTTAATTAATAGCAAACAAATAATACACTACAGCCAATAACACACGCTTCATTTTTATCGAGTAATAACAATACACTTTAAGTCTAGAGATAAACAAGGTAACACACTAAACAAACAACAGCTGTAAAAACGTATTACCTTCAATAATATCAATAACAGCATTATGTTTATTTAATGGTTAGCAAGATAATCAAATTATAATAAAAGTGCATAATTTTTCTTGATTCGTATCAGCTAAAAATGGAAGAATTGATGAACTGGAAAAAAGTGCTGCAGTTTCGAACTTCAATTTGAGCCATAGTCTATGCCCTTATTCATATGTGAAAAGAAAAATAAATGAGAACATAATGAATAGGTGGAAAAATCAGTGGCTATGCAGTACAAAGGATTCAGTTACGAGAGAAATCTTTTTTTCCTAGGGTCGATACCCGCTTAAATAGCAACCAAATTATACTGGATTTTATACTAACGCAATTTTTATCGGGTCATGGGAAATTTGGGTCTTATTTAGAACGATTTAAATTACATAAGTAAAATGGCTACTTATGTATCTGTGAGGAACAGCAAACTGTGGATCACCTTTTGTTTCGTTGTTCAGTATTCGAAAACAGAACATTTATTTTAGTAGGACATTTACATTTTTGTAATGTAATATACTGTATGACAAACCATTATTCAATGTGTTCAGAAAAACATGCTGTTATAAACAGTTTTGTTAATTAATATGTAATATATTTAAGAACTTGTAATTAATTCAAGTTAATGTAGTAGATATGTATTAATTTCAAGTAGCAAGACTGCATTACCGATGTCAAATGAATTCTCCTTGTAATAATATAAACTATCTGTCTATAACTATAAACCTAATGTGCTTTCGGTAAAATAGGGTTCAAGAAATTGTATATTCAAATAAATAAATAAATTAATTAATTAAATATAGAGGCGAACAAAGCAACTAATATCATTAAATTAAGACAAGCTTTCAAATTTGTACTGATGGGTATCAATATTAATATTATTCATTTGAATCAGACTAACAATTGCTCCAGTTTTATTGACGAAAAATAAAATTGTAATAACAATATTTCAAAAAGATAGAATATACCATTTTACCAAAATAACGCCTTCATTATACTTGAATAATATCATTAACAATATTGAATCAGCAGTATCACAAACTTAACTTGAATGTCTGCATAGTTTTTATTGATATGAGTAATTAAAAATAATAATAAATCTATTAAGGTAAGTCAGGGGAAGATGCCAGTAGGTGTAAGAAGCTGATATTTCCGTAATCTGCCAATAGATGGCTGTATATGTTACAATCACAGAGTATGAGTGGAAGTCTACTGCACAGGTCGTGAGGAACAGCTCCTGCTAAATCATCTTCAATTCGAGTAAACAGAGAAAGTTTGTAGATTATTACTGGTGAGTGGGTTTCCTATAATATTGATCGTTGTTATACTTTTTTTTTTCAGTGAACGCTTGTGTTAAGAACCTGATCCTTACATACATTTTTAAACCACGTGCTTTAGCTACCTCATGGCGGTATTCGCCATTCTTTCTGTGAAACCAGCTTCTTCCCCTAGTCATTCGGGTAAGATGTCAATCCTGTATAATCACTATCTACATCAGATAATAAGACAATCTCGCCTTACAAAATTTGTGAAGAGTTTTTAAAGTCAGAGAAGGAAATGTAAGAATAGTTATTCTAAAATACATCTGAAATATTTAATATTCATCATAAAATAATCCAGTTCTGATATAGAATATGTTGTGCCATCTGATCCAAAGACAACAGTGAAATTAGGAAAGATCACAACTGAAAATTTTAAATTGAAGAAAGGAACCAGGCAAGGAGATGGGCTGGCCCTACACATTGCAATAATAAAATCAGAAGTTCAAATTAATGGAACCATTTTTAATAAGACACACCAGATTTTAGGCTATGCGGATGATATGGTCATTACCGGAAGAAGGATACAAGATGTTGAAGAAGCCTTGATAGCGTTGGATTACGAAACTCAGAAGTTGGGATTTAAAATAAACACAAAGAAATCCAAATTTATGTCAATCACCAAAAGACAAAATTATCAAGTGAAGGAAGTTAAAATGGGAACATACAAGTTTGAAAAGGTAAAAGAATTTACATATCTCGGATCAATACTGACAGCAAATAATGACCTAAGGAACGAGGTACAAAGAAGAATAAATCTGGCTAACAGGCCATATTATTCACTTTTACCAATTGTTAGAAATAAAATAATATCTAGAGAAATCAAAATCAAGATTTACAAAACCCTAATAAGACCCATTATAACATATGGAACAGAAACATGGGTCCTAAATAAAAATACATGCAAACAACTAGCAGTATTTGAAAGGAAAATCTTAGAAGGATTTTCGGAGCAATTGAAACAGTGGATGGATGGAGAGACAGATATAATAATGAGATATACGAACTGTATAAGGAATCGGATTTGGAGATGCACGTAAGATGTCAAAGATTGAGATGATTGGGACACGTTACAAGGATGGAAACAACAATAATAACCCAGGTGGAACCAGATTAAGAGGAAGACCGAGAACAAGATGGTGGAACTGTGTACGAGTTGATGTGAATAGATTAGGAATAAGGAACTGGAGGGAGTTGGCGATGGATAGAGAAGGATGGAAGAGAGCCATAGAGGGGTTAAGGCCCACTTGGGCTGTAATACCAAATAAGAAGATACAGAAGATGTAAAGAATGGGAAAATGCCCTTATGGAATACACCTAAAATATACGGAATTCCATTCCGAACCATGAATGGAAAGATGGAAAATCAGACATTGGAATAAAAAAAAAATCGTGAGGTGTCTAGAAATTCTTCATTCGAAGAAATTACTCCTATTAATAGACCTTCGATGTCCAGGTCAACAAATAAGGACAGGCAAATCGCCGAGGAACTAACTGGTCATTTCTATATAAAAATAAGAGAACCCAGATGCGACTGGGGCGAGTGCAATGGCTGCATGAAGATTTCGGAAATGAAACTGGTTACTGTCCCAATCGCAATGCCTGTTGAGAAAAATAGTGTAAATATTGTCAATTTAAGTTTCATTACAATATGCTAACATAAAAATAAATGTGAAATATTTTATCCTGCTTCATTCAATTGCAAATATTTTTCCCTAAAAATAATGGAATCTTACCCCATTACATCTGGAATCTTACCCAACTATCGGGAAAAGATGCCAGTTGTTCATAGATGTAAATAAAATATCACTGATGATATTTGTCTAATATTCTAAGTTATAAATTTTCATCATTGCTAAATAGAGGTCTGCATTATACAGGGTGTTTCCGGGCTAGTGTTACAAACTTTCAGGGATGATGAGGAAGGGCACATGTATCAATTTGAGATAAGAAACCCTGGTCCGGAAATGACTGAATCGAAAGTTACAAGCAAATTCAAAATGGGGCAGTTCACTGTGCAGTGATTAAGTGTTTCCTTTATAACTGACAAACTACCAAACATTCTGTGTCGAAATGTGTTGTGTGTATTTATGCATGTCGTATCTACAATATGATACAGAATCACTTCTCTGCCTTTGATAGATTGTCTGATAAAAAATAAACTAAATAAAAAATGGTTAAATATCACTATTTTCTTCTAACACAAAATAAAAATAAATATTATTTATTAAGGAATGTAATTCAAAGAGCATGATACTGTAAACACGAGTTTCGGCAATAAAATGAAAGAGAGAGAACATGAAAAAGTTAGAAAGTTTATGAGTTCTGAGGGAAATGCTTCATCACTGCACAGTGAACTGCCACCATTTTGTATTTTGAAAAAAAATATATAAATATATATCTTTTTAAATTTTAAAAATATGTTTTTCATATAGCAGAAGGACAGTGTTTTACACATATCAATTTTCATTATTGTACACGATACAGTAATGGAGGAACAAAATGTTGAATATTTCCAAACATTTTACTGCTGTAAGTTGTACCTAACCTCTTAAAGTGTTAATTCAATTTTACTTTCATTTTCGCTATCTATTTATTCACTGTATATTATTCATTCTTCATGTATTTAGGATTCGAAAACAACACGATATTTTTCTTTTTCAATAGAACGAAATTTTTAATTTAGTATAATATTTCTCATTTATCCAAACATTTTAGTATCTTGCCTGATGTTTATCTACGCAATAAATGGATAATAATTTACATATTTGCCCTGCGAACAAAATACCTCTCTTCCATCAGAACGAATTGTCAGTGTATTTTCATTGAGACTGCACATATCACAATTCGAGTCAAATCGCGCAGAAAACTATAGAGGGGTCAGTAATTATCTTTCCCCTGCATGAATGGCAAGGTTATTCATGCACAGGTGCGTTTATTGTTCACCAGATACACAATAATTTACATTCAGGTATTTTCGAAACCATTTTGCAAGTGATATGGAGGTCAATTCATCGAAAATTAATGCCGAGATCCGTAATCAAATTTCCACTCTGTGCTAATGTTTTAACCCCTGATATCAGAGTGTTAAACATGCATCTGAGTAACGCTAGGAATGGCATGGTGCCAAACTCTAGGGGTTAATTGTTTTGCACGAGTTTTCTTATGACCCGAACAAACTCTTTAGCACACTTTGCAAAGTATAATGGTGTATAAACTGTAGGGAACCAAGCAGTTAACGACATCAACAAAAATAAGGAATATAACAAGTAATAATTCAATGTGGCAAATTTTGATTGACAAATTCTCTCAATACAGTCCACTTATAAAATCTTAACAAAGCATCCTCACTCCATCATTCCTTAACTAACTAAATACTTGCAACTTCTCATTATTTCTGAAAAGTGTCAATAGTTGATAAGAATACATTAAATAACGAAAATAATTTTGTATGATTCGCTTAAGGAAAGATCTGACATCTTCAAGGACCATTGTCACGTCTGAAATGTGTTCGATTTTCAAAAAGTTTAGAAATGTGCATCGATTAAGGGTTTTAAATTGCTACAGTAGAGCGTCTCGTTTAGGCACAGTGAAAACGTAAACAAAGTGCAGGTAACGTGTGGGGGGAGGACGAGCCGTACGATAAACACAAGGGATGCACAAGGTTTTAGTTACAATATTTATGGCGAAGCATTAATTTAAATTATATTTTCCAAAAACACACAAATTGCATAACGTTATCATATACACATTTTAACAAACAAGCAATTGTAACATTGAAATAATTCAATATAACAAATACAATTTTGCTACTTACATGATGTTGCTTTCAAGCAGCATTTTTTTACGGTCATGAATTTCAGTTTCTGTATGACTAACATAATATCGTCTTCTGTGGCTGAATTAACAAAACTACAGTATATTGGTTTGAAATGTACCTAAATAAATTGAACTTTGACAAGGGATAATTATATTTAGGGAATAGTGTTGTCACTTCAGATCAGTATACTGTAGTTTTGTTAATTCGGCCACAGATGACGGTGATATTATGTTAGTCATACAGAAAATGAAATTCATGACCGTAAAAATACTGCTTGAAAATAACATCACATAAGTAGCAAAATTTCATTTGTTATATCGAATTATTTCAACGTTACAATTTTATTGCTTGTCTGTTAAAACGTGTATATGATAACTAGGCTTCGAGACTTAGGACCCGATACAATAAGTTTACTGTGCATGTACTATAGGTTGTTGACTCGCTGCAGTTAGTGAAAGGTAGAGATATGTTGAGGTAACAACGTTGCTATTTAGAGTAGTATGAGGAAACACACACATATGTACATTCTGAAAGTAAATATACATTACACAATGACAATGTCAAAAGAATATGAAAAGCATTTATTCTCCTGTTTTTTTATAAGTATTTGTGTTTAAGTATACACTGTTTTAATGATGGAAATAAACATAGCAATTTTAATTACTTCATTTATCCTATTGGTCGTCTTTAGGAAGTGTAGTTGCAGTACCGAATTGCAATGTACTACAAGATATATTTTCAGTGTCTCAAACATAAATCTTTTTCGGTTATCTGCCAAACACAGTTTGTACTGTGAAAAGCTGTGCTCTACGTCACATGACTTGGTAAGAGCAAAACGAAAAAAACCTAACATCATTGCAATTTCCAAGAGATTGTCTGTTATTCTCGAATGACTTTATATCCCCTAATTTGCTGTTTATATTAACCAATGTTCCATATCCGTTATTTTTACATAAAATTGATTTCCACTTCTGTTTTACACGTTCAGTAACCGGTGTACTTGGTGTCTCATTAATTCTTTGTGTTATTTTCTCAATTAATTTGAGGGCTTCCGGCATCTCTTGCTCTGACTTTTCTAATCGTGTAATAGTTTGAGACACAGTTTGGAAATAGGTTTGTATGAAAACCAAATTATTCGTCGGAACCTTCAAATCCAGAGCGTTTTTCTTGCTTTGCGTATTTGTTGGCATTCATTCTACAGTACCCCCACCCACTGTACGCTTTACCACTATACTCAGTACGTCGTTATGCGGATTTCCCACTGAACTGTGCTGTTGGGTCCGAAGTCTCGAAGCCTAATGATAGCGTTATGCAATTTGTGTTCTTTTGTTTTGTGTGTTTTTAGAAAATATAATTTCAATTCATGCTCCGTCATAAATGTTGTAACTAAAACCTTGTGCATCCCTCGTGTTTATCGTACGGCTCGTCCTCCTTCACACGTTACTTGCACTTTGTTTACGTTTTCACTGTGCCTAAACGGGACGCTCTACTGTACAACTATCAAAGAGAAAGCGGATATGTAGGAAATAAAGAAATACGTCTTGGTAACATAGTTTGCAAAACTCTAGCTTAAAAATCTGAACTTAAAATCTTGTAGATGTAGGAGGTGTATTTGTGGTGGCCAAGCCAAGTTTGTGAGGATGTTTCTTTATCATCGTCTTCATATCTTTCATTATCACTTGCTTCTATATTTTACAAGTTTAGATAATGCTTCTCTACAATAGGCTTGACCACAACAAATCAAAAGAAACGTTACAAGTTTCTGGTTTCTTATATTAAAGGGAAACAATCCTCTCCAAAACCAGCGAATCTGGAGCACCAGTATCATATTTCGCTGTACATTCCCTTAGGGAGGTTTGTTAATGACAACTGCTGAGTCCCTACTGTCTAGTTTCCTGTTGGGGTTTTCTTCCCCTAGCGAAAATGTTGCGTG